>NC_053128.1:21741288-21948788 GCF_010015445.1 Perca fluviatilis | reverse complement strand
TGACACCCTGATTACATGCCATATAAAATTACTGAACATAGTCAACAATATACAGTATACAGTTGCAATACACAGTATACAACAATTACAGAATGATAAACAACTCAAACTGCACATGTACATTCAGAATACATGGACTCATAAAGAAGACATTTAAAGTGATTAAATGGAATCAGGCTGTTCAATTTCAGTTATTTTCAGTTATTCCATTTATATGGAGCATAATACTCAAATGCAGTTTTGCCTAATTCTGTCCTAACAAATGGAATATTTGGGACCAAGAAATCACTATGCAAGTGCCATAGTGACACAATTTTAAATTCAGCAAGCTTGTTAAATATACAGGCATTTTTTTCAGCAAGGCTTTGCAAATAAATAAAATGCAGTGTTGCTCCCTTCTTAGAGCCAAGAAAGTCCAACCTACATTTTGATAAAGGAGACAATGGTGGGTACTGAATCCATCACCAGATATAAATCTAAGGACAGAGTGATAAACTGCATCAAGTGGCTTTAATGTAGAGGGAGCCACATAAATGATATGACCGTAATCTAAAACTGATAGAAACGTAGCTTGAACAGTTTGTTTCCTACAACTTTGGGTGAGGCAAGATTTTTTTCTACCAAAGAATGCCAATTTTGGCTTTAATTTCTTTATACATTCAGGTATGTGTGTTTTAAAAGACAGCTTATCATCCATCCATATGCCCAGATACTTATAACTGGAAACTTACTTATTTACATATAAATAAAAAAAGACCCAAAAACAGACCCATGAGGAACCCCTTCACAGATTTTTTTTAAATCTGATTGATATCCATCAGCCACAACAGCTTGAGATCTACCAGATAAATAATTCTCAACCCACCTACAGGATGCAATATCGAACCAAATGTTGTTGAGATGCTCTAAAAGGATAGCATGATCCACTGTATAAAAGGCCTTTGAGATGTCAATTAAAAGGGCAGCACAATCTGATTATCTTGGGCATGAACAATATCAGTCACAACCTTAGAGAGTTCCTGTACTGACTTACAGATGTGCAAAACAATAACTGTACAAAAGGATTAAACTAAAACAATGACAATGAGTTTGATGCTAGAGCGAGAGACAGAAGTCTCCTTTTCTCATCAAACTCCAATTCAAATATGCTTTTTGAATTTTAGCACTGGTTGTTTACTTTATTCTGTACTGAAACCTCAACACATACTGTTCGGTGACTCTCTTTACATCCACTGCCAAAGTTCTATGTTTCACTCTCCACAATATCTGTGAATGGCAAATTATGGGTGGTGTCAGAGGCTCCTGTTTCACTCTTGCATTGCAGTTACAAAGTTTTGAAGAGTAAAGTGCTGCATTTCTGTTGCTCTGGAAGCAACTTATTTCATATTTTGTATGCATTTCTATAGTTTTAAATACTACAAAAAAAACATTGTTTTACTCCAACAGATGTCTAAATACAATAGACATAAATAACTTGGAAAATGTTAAATGGCTGTCATCAACTTTCCAAATTCTTGGCACAGAACAAAGCTTTCTCAAGCAGTGTGGCTTTAGGTATGATAGGGTTAGTAGGCTGGTGCCACTATTTGGTCCAGAGATATCTATAGAAGGATTCCACATACATTAATGATCCCTAGAGGAATGACTTTGGTGACCCCTGGTTATTCATCAATTTGTTATACTTAACAGCCTTACAAAGCCAGTAGTGGGGCTGTAGACTCTTAAACTTTTTAGATTACAACCAATGATCTATACCATCAGGAGTTCAAGCTTAATATTTAGCTAAATCTTTAAATAGTTGCCTCTAATGAGGTGAGACACAAATACTTAATGTTGTATTTCGTATTTCACTCTGCCTATCCATTGTTTAAGCATGTTTGCCTTTATTGGACAGATTGTATTAAAGAGGCAAACAGGAAACAAGGGAAGAAAGAGAGCCTTAACCATTAGTCTGCAGGGCACCGCTCCCTCACATTTTGATAGCAAAATGTTTGCAGCCATTTCCCTGGTTAATGCTAAGTGGTTAGTTGATATGGCTTGCTATAGTGCCATTATGTCCAGACGCTGCATTGGTGAGGGCAAACAGCAATACTGTGGAGCCTATTGGGTGTGTTTGAAAAAAGGCTGGGTACTCAAAGTGGTTTTGCACTCCAGAAAATGAATGAAATCAAGTATGAAATAAATGGAAAGTGCTACCCACTGAGTGCTGAATGGCGCTGAAACAAATACACGGCCTTTATCCAAGGGAATGAATGAAAAGGATTTATTATATGAGAATTAAGAGGAGAATCTAGAACTCATGGAACTAATGGAAAAGGCGGAGCTTATTAAAATCGAGAGGTAATTAAGATAGCATGCTAATTGTCCACCTAATAGACTCCCCTAATGGACGATATGGTGAAAGCACTAACGTCTTTCTGAATGTTACCCATTGAACTGATCAGTTCAGGAGCTGGCATCTGTGTCTTGAGAAACCAGATGGCCTCAACGCTTTCCCTCCACTACTGTTCTGTATCTTTCAATGTCTTCTCTCAGAGCCCCAGTCCCTGCCAAAGTCTTTTGCTATGTTTTCTGCCTGTCAATCATCATGCACTTTAAATATATCCACAGCACATATCATGGCAATGGGGCCAGTAGTTGCCAAGATTTTGGACAAGAGATATCACTTATCTTTTGGATCCAAAGCGGCTAAACCTCACCTGCTGGCAGCAGAAAAAAGTGTTTTAGTGGCATTGAGTAATTTAGAAATTATAATTCTGGATTAATGCATGACATAAAACAGTATTATTATTATTATTATTATTATTATTATTATTATTATTATTATTATTATTATTATACAATGTAAAGCGTTATAAACGTTTTAAAATGGTGTTTTAAATGCATATGGCTCAAAAGGCCGCTATGGGATAGCACCACGCGCAATGTCAAGTGCCTCGAGTGTGGGAAAACAACAGCACGCATGCTCAGAGTGCTGATTGCCACACTGCCATCTGATTGGCTGTTTGCCAAATAGCCTGCTGTTGTCATTTGCTCGTAGATATGGTTAACCGATGTAGCAAGATGATCTTCTACAGCACAAATATGAAAGTCTGCCTTGTGAAGAAAAAATTTAAATTAAACACCTCGTTGCCCACCAGCCGCGGGATATTAGTATAAACCAAACCTCGGGTAAAAATAAGCAGTTTCAACGTGGAGCGGCCAAAAAAAGAGGCCAACGTAAGCTAACTGCTAACTAGCTTGTCAGATAAGGCTTTTTTTTGCTTCCGGTGTGTGTTATTCGAGGGGATGGTACCTGCCTGTTAAAGAACCAACAGACATTCAGGACCTAAGCATCTTTCCGAGGGGTTTACCAAACATGAAAGCAGCAGGACAACGTGGTGAAGTTGGGGAATTGAACAGGAGGCTATAACAAATTGAGGAGAGCAGGTATGTGCCCACAAGTTCAACTTGAAGTTGGATTATCACCTGTGTTAAACTGTGTGGGGAATGTGAAACTGTGTATAATGTCAAATTGTGTCATCATTTTCTGGTTTTGTATCAGTCCAAAGTAACGTTAGTTGGTGTCCCACCATTTTCACCTTAAACACCTACTGGGGATATCACAGACTATTGACAATGTATGCAACGGTATGTGGTACTATGCATTTATGGAGAACATTTATTTTCATCACTTTGCAGATATTGACAATACTGTAGCCCATGTTTTGTCTTGTATAGATGTAGAAACTCAATGTGATAATTTATAAAGCACATTAAAATTCAACACACTCATGAATACAGTTTGTACCAGGGTTTGCCTTGACTCAGAACGGGGGCGGGGGGGGGGGCGGACAGTACCTAAGCATGATAGGTCCGCGTACAGTAAAGGCCTTATTTGATAGAAATCAATGCATTTTCCTGTTATGTCTGACAATTTGATAAACATAAACATTTATTATGCTTCAGTAAATGAAACCCCAATTAAAAAAAATGGTTAAAAAATGAATATTAATATTTAATCACTACCGTTAAAATCACTGGGAGAGTCTGGTACAGCCTGACTCTGGACGGTAAAACTGAGATTAGCTCTCATATTCAAGTTTATGTTCTGCCTGTTCAGCCGGTTGTTGAGGATTCAGGATTTTAATTGTTATATTTATTATCAATTTTTAAAATTTTTTTTCATCATTTTGGTGCTGGTGATTTTCCTTTGGGGCTGGCTAAAACCTCTTTGTGGAGCGCCAAAAAACCCTCTATGCAGAAAAAAAACCTGTATACATAACGTTATCACTGTAAAAGGATCTGCATTAGTCCAGATCATACAGGTAATTCATGATTAGCTTTGCTACAACAATGCAGTCAACTATCATTATTTTATAAAAAGGCAGCAGTGGTTACAATGTCCATCTTTGTATTTTTAACCCTACAACATGGTCCCTCGTTTAAAATAGTTCCAGACACAGCTGAGTTGATGGTTAAAGGTCAAACGATGGAAAATTGTCAGCACCACACTAGATTATACATTTACTCAAGGTTGGAAGTTAACTTGTTTAGGTATATTCCAAAATCTACCAGCCACTCAATAAATAACCATTGTTTTTTTTCTAGCAGCTGCTTGCATATTTCACCAACTTGTAAACCCTGGATGTACTGTGAATGCACTGATGCACTTTATCACTAGGGCTATTTAAGTATGCAGAGCATTTATTGATTTGCTGTTTGTAGCTTGGTATGTTGCAGTGTGCCTGATATTTTAGTATTTAACACTGGGTAAACAGACACAGAAAATATTCAAAATATAACTTATACTGTAACATTGCACCTTAATAATGAAACCTGAGCCAAACAATAACTTGAATCATTATCAGAGAGAAAATCACCAACTCTTTAACTACATACATTTCTCACCACTGTTGTCTAAGCAATATTTCTCAATTTCTCATGGATTCTCATGCTATGTGTTCAAATGCTCACCATGTCACAGGGCCGAGTCCTGCTTCACTGTGCTGTCAATCACTCGTAGAGAGCGGAGCCATTATGGCCCCATGTCATTTATCACTAGCTACAGGGGACAAGCAGGCTCATTACTCTGTGTGCTGGTGAGCCCCAGGCTCAGTACGATGCAGCGGCTTCACAGCTGCCCACAGGCTCAGTTAGAGGACCTGATGGATTCCACTCTAATAGCAATGTAGCATCAACCTTTCTTTTCAGATTAATGCTTGTTAAAATCCTGTAATCCTGTCTTGGTCTAGATGAGTGTTCAAATCGCACATGCAGGTCATGTTATACTGGCTATTTCTCTATGTATGTGTTTATATTGTTGTTACTGGTGGTACTTGAGGAGAGGGCTCACTCTTGTGGCAGCATGAAATGACAAAATATTAATTGATTTAATGTTATTCTGTTAAAATGGTTTCTGTTGTCTGTCAGCTTTTAATTTGACCATACTGTATGGACAAAAGAACAGAGAGGAGATGGAAACATAGACAGAAAGACACAAATATAAAGACAATGTCTTTCAAAATTAGACCTAGTACTGAAGCCATTGTTGCGGATTATATATTTAAAATGCACACGCACACGCACACAGACACAGAGAGACCTCAATGTCTCGCATCCGTGGTGATTCCCAACCTTCATCATCAACACCACTTGTCATGTTGTGGATGTTAAAAAAATTATTTTTATACAATTGAACAGTCAGTGTTTAGGTTTTTCATTTCAATAGGCTATTCATCAGTTTTAGCTGTGGATTCAAATCATTTATCATTTAGCGATTTAACACTTTTAACCATTTATCCATTTTGGCTTGTTTATCTTTTTTTCTCTGCTTACTTTTCACACACTCTTAGTTGCCTCAAGGTGTTCTGGTAGCTGACTATGTGGACATTTTTAAAATATTTTAATTGTATCAAATGTATTGAGCTGCTGCATAATCTTTCCACTTATATACTCCCTTGTGAACATCCAAGGATCCCTGGTTGGGAATGGTTTATCTAAATTATTCAGCAACAGTCAGATTTGAACTCTGGGCTCACCTCATGCATATTTGCTCTTATTTGCCATATTAACTTTCAGATTTCATCCATTAAAGGTTTTCACTTAAAGTAATTATTAATCAGAATATCAATGACTCTTAAATCTTACTGATCTATACTCGCTGTGTAATAAAAAAAGAAGAAAAGAATGAAAATACTGTCTAACAGATCAGATAGTGAGCTGGTCATTGGCAGAACTAGTTTCTTCAGTTCAACATGAAGATGCCTTTTTCCTCCTTATACCAATCTTATTTAAGAAAGCCGTCCATTTTGCAGTCCATACAAGTTACATTTTGCATTAATGAGTGTCATTTCTCACAGATACTGGTATATTGTCCATTTTTAGGTCAGGTAGGGCTGGGGTGCCAGTAAAGCAACATCATTTATCTCACTGTCATCTGGACTACAGATCGTTACGGTCTGCTCATTTTCTCCAACATGCTGTAACACCATAAATCATTTTGATGACAAAAAAGGATTGGTTTGTTACTGTAATCATTGGACAGTGGTTGAAGAAAGACGAAAGTATTAGATCAGAGCTCACCTCTCATGTTCAGTGGGCAGCTTAGGGAGAAGTATGTCATGTAAATGCAGTATCTTTCATCAGCGATGTCAATCAATGATGAGCAATCCATAATAACATGCTGCTAGTTCTAGTCATAGCAAGCCCACTTGAAAATACAATTGAAAGTTTTACTTATTGAAAATCCTCTTTAGTTTTATTCAAAAGAAATAACCATAAACAGCAGAAAGTGACTCATTTTGTTGTTCCTCTCTTCATTCTCTCTAAATGACCACCCTCAATGAATCAACTTTGAGGCGGATAACATAACGTGAGTCATACAAAATTGCATCTCAAAATTTTAAATTGCGAAGGTTTAAGAAGGCATTGCCATCCTTTGTATACAGTTTGCAAATTTAGGTTTTGAAATCTTCTTCTGTTACGACTGAACACATTGCTATCAGTACATTGCAGTGTGTGCATGAAGAGAGGAAGACGCTGTCTGGTGCTGCACAGTAACCAGCGAGGCATAAAGAGGCTTATATGGATAAAGACACATCAAAACCCCAGTAGGACTGTGCAGCTCTGTCCTGCTGTCACCAGTGGTCACACAGTAATTGGTGTATCTTTTCTATGCATGTGGGTGAGTGTCCATGGAGATCCGAAACAGATTGTTGATGAAATAAAAGCACAGAACTTCACAGTGACATTTTTCCCCTGAGCCTGGCCTCATTAAAGATGGACTGACTGAGATCTAAAGTTACAAAATAATCCAGACAATATATAAATAGTCCAATAATAAAACTATTTTATTAAAGGAAGAATAATGATGCTACTACTGCTGTGAATAATAACAATAATAATTACACAATTTCAGGCATATAGCAGCAAACTACCCTTATCATGATTTTATTAAGTATAGCATGTTCAGATGTATTTCATGTAGTGTAGTGCCACCTACTGAGGGATGTATGCAATAGCTGTCTGAACCCACTGACCTGAACGAGAGGAAAGCAGAGATATTAAAAGCCAGACACATACAAAAAGATGTAACTCTGACTGCATTTGAATTGCTTTAAAAGTATGGTCAGATTTAAGATGGTCTTGGAGAAGTAGGGGAAGCCTTAAGAGTACATTGCAGACCATTGCTTTCCAAAGGCGTTTAGAAATCAATAAATTAGATGAACATGCTTGTCATTCCTGTATCACACTGTGTTCTCTGGCTTAGCACCAAATGCATCAACGCAAGCATCAGGGTGATGGAATCTCAAGGAGATTTAGACTGCCAAGAAGAAGAAAAAAATCAACAGTTGCTCAGAAAATATTTTCTGTGGCTTTAAATATAGAGCTTAGGTGTCCATCATGCAAATTCAATGACTCTGTGAACCAAAAATAATCAATATAATTTCAGATGTATCATCAGATTTATACTTTGAAAACTTAAGAAAGCACTTACACATAAACACCCACACCTACTACATGTGCATTTTCCTCGTCTAGGATGCAGTTTGATCAGTTTTTTTTCTTTTGGTGGCCCATCCGTTCCAATAATGGCTCACAGGCACTCACTCCCACTGCATTTGAATGGACTTTGACACTTTGCAGACCGTGGAGGAGAGATGACGGTTAGTTAGTCACTCCTTGGGCGTTGGTAGATGTTCCTATCTGAAAGTGGGTGCAGCAGCAAGAGGTGAAAAGGCGATCATCCGTATTTCCTCTGTACCATTTTTTTGTAATTATTTGTTTAAGTCAAAGGTGTCTGAATACGCCACAGAGTATGTAATATGATCACCATGAAAGGGATGTTTGCTAATTTGCATTTGTAGCCCTCTGTTACATTGCAGTATGGTTTTGCATTATTCTACTGCCTGAAAGCAAGTTTTGTTTAGTTTCGTTGTAATTTGCCTTGACTGACTAGTAGATATTTTAAATAAAGTCATGTAAACTGACTGTAATTTCTTAATATATTTTCTGTGAGTCATACAGGATACAGAGGTTGGTTTGACCCACTACATGCTCGTTTTTAGGGAGTGACTATGACTAAGCTAATCTGTACTTGTGGGGTGATACCCAGATCAACCCTTACCTTACGCAATACTTGTCAAATCACATCAATTTTTTCCCTTTCCCACCCATCAGTGGTTTCAGGCGTTCTGGTTTCACTAGTGAAAATGTCATTTGGTTATTCTTTGATCCAGGTGGTATGGCTTTACCAGCTTTATTGCTAAATAGTCCTGACATTTCCCACCTAGACGTTGTAAGCCTCACAGATTGTTGGCTCAACATACTGTAGGTGATGGATGCCTGTGTTTTCATGGCTTTGACACACTTTGCCTTTTGAGGTCAAATCTGTCAGTGTCTTACACAAGTTTGACATTTATTTCATGATGCATTTACTTTCCTTGTATCATGGTATTACAAACTGTCTGCCTATACAGAGAAATAGTCACTAGATGGCGCAAAAAGATACTAAAACAGCAGACATTGTTACATATCTGAGAAGTGTCATGCCACATATGTAGACTTAACAGGATCTGGCTTGACACAATTGTAATTGTTTGACTTGCACTTAGATTTGATCATTTAACTGACATTAATCGGAGCAAATAATAATAGTAGGCTAAATGCCACAGCAGAATAATGTTACATTCTGACTGCAAAATTCCTTTATCTGTGGATTTGCCATACATTGTTAGTTAAAGAAGTTTTTAAAACCGCACAAATAAAGAAGAAAAATATTCAAGATATAAGAGTGGGGGGATGGTGGAATGAAAGCTTAATATTTCTTTAAGAGATCTCGGGAGAGAGTGAATTGTGCAGCTGTGATATCGGCCTGACACAACAGATTGTTGTTCACAATCACCCTGAGCTTGTAAGCAGTCCGGGCAGATGGTCATTGAGTCTGCTGTATCTGGCAGGATAAAGAAGTCCATACCTCAACTCGAGCATAGGAGGAAGGCAAATATTATTATGTTAAGAAGGAGAAATTATGTGATGATAATGATGATATGAATTCAGTAGAGAGAGAGAAGGGGAAGGCAGCAGAGAAGAAGCTACATGATGAACACTGAAATCTCCAAAATCTCTTTGGGAGTAAAGATTACAAAAGGTGGAAATCTGCTTGTTTATGACTAAGGTTCTAAACTAGGCAATCACTTGAGTGTCACACCACAAAACGACAAAGATCAATCCTGCAGGGTTGTTTTGTCTTAATTGCTCTACATTTGGGAAATAAAAATTCAATTCAATGATTAGGCTATCTTTTAATATGCTTGTTTGCCACTCAGGTTAACCCAAATTCTCCAAATGACAGCTCTTACATAACACTACATTTAGTGAAAGCATCGGCAGTATCACGCCCGCTGAGATGATAGTTGGTAACGTGAAAACCTCTTTGTATCTAGGTAACTCCTTGATGAGAAGTGAGAGCGTGATTGGGAGTTATGATAAAGCTGTGCCACGTAACTATGTTTAGTTCTTCCTCAGTGAGGACTTTCATTGTACATCTGATAAGACTCTTTCAGGGGTCGCATCAGATGTATGGCACATGCTGGTAGCAATTTAGTGCATCTGTTGAAATCCAAACACAAAACTAGAAGAACCTGCAAAACCTTTGGGTGACTCATCTGAAAACCCACCTGGAAAAACAGGGACCGCTGAAACTCAGATTGAAGTGATAAGTTTCACTCCCTAATGTGTTCTGTCACTCTGAACATGAAAACGCAAAGTACTTTATGATACCAGTTTTGTTTCTAACTGCGTGTCAATTACTGCTCATGCACACGCATTCATTCTCCCTTGTGGGGGTTTAGGAGACCGTTTTGGGTTTTAGCGGAAACGGGGGAGGGACTGAGAATTTGTCGATATTCAAAGTTTTTGGCTAAGTCCTGGATCTTTGCAATCCTACCTACGGCACCTTTTAAAAAATAACTGACTTTGGTGATCTCCTGAATTTTCCTACAGCATCACCACAAGGTTGACATTTTTGGCTTTTAGTGAAATATCTTGTATGAATTGCCATGAAATTTGGAACAGAAATCTATGGCATCCAATAGGGCTGGGGGTAAACGATTATTTATTAAACGATTAATCGGGCGATTATTTTATCGATTAGTTGACTAATCTAACGACTAATTGGACGATTAATCTAACGTTTATTTTTCTGTTGCTCGATTAATAAAAACCATAATGTATCAAATAAATACCAAAAGAAATCTTAATATACTTTATTAAACAGTTTTGCACAGTAAAAAATCTTCTGCTTTACACAAACTTAAATAAATACAATTATTTTACTGTTATACAAAATGAAAGGCCAGCCTGTTAAATCTTTTACATTACAAACATAACTCTCTCTTTCCTCTAAAATTTTTTTTATTTCTTTTTTTTTTTTTTTTTTTTTTTTTTTTTTTTTTTTTTTTTTTTTTTTTCATAACTCTAAAATTTTATAATTTTTAAAAAAAAAAAAACCCCTGTACTTTTTTATATTTTCTTTTTTTTTTTTAAAAAATATAAAATTTTTTTTTTTTTTTTTTTCTCCCCCAACATAAATCTCTCCTGTACAAAGCTACTGCAATCCGTTTGATACCGTTAGCTAGATCTAGCAGCTGTGCACTTTGGTGGTGCAAGGCTAACCAACGCATCTTAGCTCTTTGTGCAGTTTGTTCGTGCTAGGTTAGTAGCTAACGTTAGCTACTATAGATAGCGGTGTTCTGCAGCTGTAAACTAGCTACGATTCAAGCCAACATTTGATGATAACTAACGTTAGCTAAACACAGCTGTCTAGGCGCCAGTAGCTAGCTAACGTTAACGTTAGCTACTAACCTAGCACCAGCCTAGCACGAACAAACTACATGGAGAGCTAAAATAGTTATAATATATAGTATATAATAGCACCACCGAAGTGCGCAGAGCTTAGGCAACACAACACACTACGCAAACATGAAATTAATTTAGCCAATGTTATTACGTTATTGTCTCCTTCACGAGTGACAATGGGGTGCCTCCGTTTCAGATGCTCCCACATTGCTGTTGTGCTAGTGTGGTATGCCAACTCCATTTGGCAAAGAGCGCAAATGAAGTATTTGAAGTATTCCCATACCTTCGATGATTTAGGGCGAGCTGTTTTTTAGGACTTTTTATTTTATTGGGGCTTTTTGCAGGGCATTGTTGGGAATTATGTGAGAAGGTTGCTGTTTCGTTCTCCATTCTGCAATGTTTTGGTCTCCCACGTTATATACTGTCTATGGTGGTGAGCTGTGCCGAAACGGCGACGCAAAAATTTGACGTCCACATAATTTTGACATCGACGCATCGCTACAGGCCTAGCATCCAGATAGTTAGTTAGTTTTAAAGGTCCCATGACATGGTGCTCTTTGGATGCTTTTATATAGACCTTAGTGGTCCCCTAATACTGTATCCAAAGTCTCTTTCCCGAAATTCAGGCTTGGTGCAGAATTACAGTCGCTAGAGCCAGTCCCACAATGAGCTTTCCTTAGTATGTGCCATTTCTGTGTCTAACTATTGAGGAGGAGAGGGGGGGGGCAAGGTGGAGAGTGGGGGTGTGGCCTTGACACGAAACGAGTCGAGTGTCAGCCATCTTGGAGCTAAGCTACAGCTCTCTCTTTTCAGAAGCAAACTTTTACAACAATTATGTGCATTCAAAATACCGCACATGTGTACCACTGGGATACATTGGTACAGATCGGAGAATATGCAGGAAACTTTATTACAGACGGAATATTCAACACACTACGCAAACTTCGCCTGCTACGGACACCAGCACCTCAGCTTGCGGTCTCGCTCGACGCTGCTAGCCGGGTAAGGGGACATCCAAAGCGGTGTAACACGGAACAAGGGCAGGAGTATGAGCTAGGTGGAAAGCTAACGCTAGCCGGCCACCTGTCCCATCCATCCTGCTTGCAAGTGTCTGCTCATTACACAACAAACTGGACTACATCCTACGCGAGTTCAGAGACTGCTGTGTTTTTGTTTTTGTGGAAACATGGCTGAACAACAGTGTACCGGACTCTGCTATCCAGCTACCAGGCCTGCTAGCCTTCCAAGCAGATGCTGCTCTGTCGGGTAAGACTCGTGGAGGTGGGCTGTGTTAACACGTACACAGACTGGTGCAGAAATGGGGTGCTTTTATCCAACAACTGCTACCGCTGGTAGAGTTTGTGACTGTTAGATGCCAACCATTCTACATTACACGCAAATTCACGGCTGTGTTTATACTCTGTGTTTACAGCCCACTAAGCGCTAATGCTAGTATGCGTTAGCTGAACTTTACGTAGCCTATAATGTGTGTGCATTAAATGTAGCCTGTTTTGTATGTCGTTTTTATATATTTTAAATGTGTAAGACTATTTGAGCCACGGTAAAATGTTGTTTCGTGTATATGGTTGAAATGACAATAAAACACATTGGAGTTGACTTGACTGTCTCACTGTTTATTATGTCTGTAACCGGTATGTGTGGCTTGGGAGTGGACTCGTAGGGAAGCGAAGCAAGTGCATTCTGGGAGTTGTTGTCTTTCATCCACATGAGCCAAAAATACATTTTCTCGGTCTAGAAGGCACCAACTTCTAAAATGTTTTCACATTTCTACTACATAAATGACCCAATTTAATACATATTCATCTTTCCAGCGGTGAAATATCCCTTTAATGACTTAAGTGATCCTCTGACCTTTCCTCTAGCGCCACCAGAAGGTTTTCACTTGTTCAGTGAAAACCATCTACTAGATGGATTGGCAATTTTGTACAGACATTCATTGGGCCCTGACTTTCCTCTAGCGCCACCATCAGATTGACATTTTCGTTTCTGAATGAAAAGACTACTATTGGATGGATTGCAATGAAATTTGGTACACACATGTCCCCTTAAGGATATATATATATATATATATTTTTTTTTTAAGTTTATAGGTAAACCTTTCAGGATGATAAAAGCATTCTGTTCAGTGTCACATAAAGGAACGCCGCCCTTTTTAGCGATTTAACTTACTTAAATTGAAAGGAAAAGAACACCACTTTGTCTCAAATAAGCCTTTGGTAAACAAAGCTCTCCACTAAATGACAGTCTGTGCTACAGCTCAAGAGGCTCCAGCACAATCTGGACGCTCAGTGATTTAATAATCCATATGTAAAACTGTCTGCATGGCTGATAAGAGGACGCAGCTGACTGTCGTGACTGTCAAATGTTTTTCTTTTCTCATTCCACAATAATAGGTTCAAAGGAAAGTCAGGGAGTTTCAGAGGGAAAGGGGACCAGCTTGATGGATGGTTTAGTGTACAGTATATACAGCTGGGATCCCATTGCTCTTGTTTGGTGAAGCCCAGCAACTTGGATCAAAAGGACAACCTCAAAGATTTAATTAGTTAAGGATGTCTTCTTCAAAAACATTTCCATTAAAGATGAGAGAAGACAAAGAAATGATGATGATAGAAGGAGTTATCAAGTTCAAGTGATTTTTTAGGGTATGAGTCCTAGAAAATATTTGGAAATTTCTGAAATCCAAAGCATGTTAAGTTTCCATCGACTTTAGGTATGTGAGGGGAAACATGTTTTTCCTGGGTTGACCAATTGAGTTACCCCCACCTGGAGTTTTGACTGGCTGCCAAGCGATTCACGAGGCGTACTTTTAACATGACAGTGCATCCATCAGATGTTCATTAACCACCACGGCAAGTGGTTGCAGGTCGTTTATCTTGATTTCTTGCTGTTTAATCGACAAGACACTCGGTTACAGTTAGCGTGACGAGTGAAACTAAGTGAAATCTTAGTTTTTAGGCATGTTTGGCCTATAACCACACACACACACACACACACACACACACACACACACACACACACACACACACACACACACACACTACACCGCACACACACACACACTCGCACACACACACACACATTTTCCTGTGGAATTGGATCTGTGTAGTGCTAGGCCTACGTGGGTCTGTGCCATGGATCTGTGGTTTTCAATACAAATCTCTGGCAGTGAAAGAGGCATTTTCACTTTGGCCTGCTGCTACACAGCATCAGTCACTGTTTCATAACAACATGCTTTCCTTGTTTTCTCAACATTACCCAGCAACAGTGAAACCAGGACCAAGACATATCTAACTCACAATCTGTGTGATGTAAAACCATTAAAAACACTACAGGAGCTGTTATTTAATTTAAACTGTAATGATCTAATTTACAATCTTAATTGTTCAACATCTCTGAAGTTTTAAATATAAAAACGTAACTCACAATATGCAGAACATCTGCCTTGGCCCCAGACGTATACATTTGCGTCGAAAGATGAGGTGCTACAACCGCTGACACCCAATTCATGATATCATGTAAAATGTGTGTGTGCGCGCCAGTGTTGCTGTTGGAGGGGATCCAGGCTTGCAGATGGCCCTGGTTTGTGTTTGCACTGAACGGCTGCAAGCCTCTTGCCTCCCTAGTGACCATGACACACACACACACACACACACTCTCAGGCCGACATATACTGACTTTTTCAAAAGGGTCAAAGCATTTCTTGAAACATATCTATGTGCTGATTTAATGCTGCAAATTCTTTTAAATGACCGGAGTTAATCTCTCTAAACGATTTATGTGATGAGACATGCAAATTTAAATCTTTATTTCACTTTCTATTGCTCATAAACTATAAATTCAATGCACATACCATGTTGGTACATTGTTTATATCTACAATACAAACATAATGTAATCTTTTGTGTCATGGGAAGGCCACAGTGTTATATCAGTTGTGACGTCTTTCAGGTGTGTCCTTGTCCTTGTATGTTGTGTGTGTGTGTATATATGACTGTGTTCTATTTCTTCTCAAGTATTAATAGAAGGTAACACGTAGAAGTAGGTACAGTAGGTGTACCTGCTCTCACCTGTACACACTTGCTGGCTGGCAGCCACTACTATAGCAACAACAATAACAACACGCCAGGAAAGCCTTTTGGACTTCCTGGGAGATCCTCTGGTATGCTCTAGTCTGGGCCAATGTTTGTCGACTCAGGAATGTTGCCTGGGCGACCGGAGGCCGTGAAGAGGGAAACCCCTTATCTGCTGACGTTGTCGTTCAACCGTTGTCATGGTTCAAAGGCCTTTTAGGTAGAGACGGAAAAAAGAAAAAGACACACACCTTAAAGGTTGGTCTATATACAGTATGTGTGTCACCATGGAGATACTGTTTGGGTGGAGCGTACGCTCCACAGGGCATGAATGGTTGCAAAACTGAGAAAGAGAAAAGAGGAAAAGGGTGTGCCTTGGCTTTGACTCAGAACTGGTAGACTTACACTTTCAAGCAGGAACTCCAAAGACGTAGATTCATGAATGAGCTGAAAACCATAGGCTTGTTTATGTTGGTGAAAGGCAGGGAGGGTTGGATTTTCAGAATGAGAAATGTGATTGCGACAGTTTTCTCTCTGTTGTGGTGTAAGCGTTGTTTGGTGCTTTGTGAATCTGATATTTGTTTTTTTAAATGGAGATTTGGTGCATGATGCAGAGAAATTAATTTCTGTCTTTTTAGGCATACAAGATCTCAGAATAGGGTCATCTACGATGCCATCAAATGGTGGGATATTATATAGACTAGAATAGAACTTTATTGTCATTGTCACTTGTACAACGAAATTTTCAAAAGTCGTGCGTCATTCTTAAGATATAACCAAAAGTAGTTAAAAAAGAATAAAAAGATACATAGTATCCAAAAGCAGCATGAACAGGCATTCATACCTACATACAGTGCCTTGCGAAAGTATTCGGCCCCCTTGAACTTTTCGACCTTTTGCCACATTTCAGGCCTCAAACATAAAGATATAAAACTGTATTTTTTTGTGAAGAATCAACAACAAGTGGGACACAATCATGAAGTGGAACGAAATTTATTGGATATTTCAAACCTTTTAAACAAATAAAAAACTGAAATATTGGGCGTGCAAAATTATTCAGCCCCCTTAAGTTAATACTTTGTAGCGCCACCTTTTGCTGCGATTACAGCTGTAAGTCGCTTGGGGTATGTCTCTATCAGTTTTGCACATCGCAGAGCGACATTTTTGCCCATTCCTCCTTGCAAAACAGCTCGAGCTCAGTGAGGTTGGATGGAGAGCGTTTGTGAACAGCAGTTTTCAGTTCTTTCCACAGATTCTCGATTGGATTCAGGTCTGGACTTTGACTTGGCCATTCTAACACCTGGATATGTTTATTTGTGAACCATTCTATTGTAGATTTTGCTTTATGTTTTGGATCATTGTCTTGTTGGAAGACAAATCTCCGTCCCAGTCTCAGGTCTTTTGCAGACTCCATCAGGTTTTCTTCCAGAATGGTCCTTTATTTGGCTCCATCCATCTTCCCATCAATTTTAACCATCTTCCCTGTCCCTGCTGAAGAAAAGCAGGCCCAAACCATGATGCTGCCACCACCATGTTCGACAGTGGGGATGGTGTGTTCAGGGTGATGAGCTGTGTTGCTTTTACGCCAAACATAACGTTTTGCATTGTTGCCAAAAGTTCGATTTTGATTTCATCTGACCACAGCACCTTCTTCCATGTTTGGTGTGTCTCCCAGGTGGCTTTTGGCAAACTTTAAAAACACTTTTATGGATATCTTTAAGAAATGGCTTTCTTCTTGCCACTCTTCCATAAAGGCCAGATTTGTGCAGTATACGACTGATTGTTGTCCTATGGACAGAGTCTCCCAGCTCAGCTGTAGATCTCTGCAGTTCATCCAGAGTGATCATGGGCCTCTTGGCTGCATCTCTGATCAGTCTTCTCATTGTATGAGCTGAAAGTTTAGAGGGACGGCCGGGTCTTCGTAGATTTGTAGTGGTCTGATACTCCTTCCATTTCAATATTCGCTGCACAGTGCTCCTTGGGATGTTTAAAGCTTGGGAAATCTTTTTGTTTCCCAATCCGGCTTTAAACTTCTCCCACACAGTATCTCGGACCTGCCTGGTGTGTTCCTTGTTCTTCATGATGCTCTCTGCGCTTTACACGGACCTCTGAGACTATCACAGAGCAGGTGCATTTATACGGAGACTTGATTACACACAGCTGGATTCTATTTATCATCATTAGTCATTTAGGTCAACATTGGATCATTCAGAGATCCTCACTGAACTTCTGAGAGAGTTTGCTGCACTGAAAGTAAAGGGGCTGAATAATTTTGCCGCCCACTTTTTCAGTTTTTTATTTGTTAAAAAGTTTGAAATAGCCAATGAATTTCGTTCCACTTCATAATTGGGACCCACTTGTTGTTGATTCTTCACAAAAAATTACAGTTTTATATCTTTATGTTTGAGGCCTGAAATGTGGCAAAAGGTCGAAACGTTCAAGGGGGCCGAATACTTTCGCAAGGCACTGTACATACACAGCAGCATGAGCATCCTTACAGCTACAGTCACACAGTTATATGTAATAGGGGTGGAAAAAAAAGAATCGTATGTGTCATGGTTTTTTTGGGACAATTTTTAAAATCGATTCTTTTCCCTAGAATAAATATTTATTATCATTGTTTTACCGATGATTCACCAAAATATTTTCTGTTTATACGGTACTGCTGACGGCGACTACATCATATCAGTTTCCAGCATGACAGAGCAAAAGCAGGAAATGCAGAAAACACATGTTATGTACTTCTTTACAAAATGAAATAATTGTCAGACTGACATGTGATGTGCATTCTTCTTAGAAAACAATTAGTTTTTAGAAATGTCTCATGATATATTGTTTCTGGAAGTGTATTATTCAACTTTTGTTTTTGTCAAAGAAGGAAAAGAAAATGTTTATGGACCGTATGCTTTGCGTGGTACCGCGGCAGTAAAATAACACATTCTGCCAGATAAAGACCTATACGCTGAGAGCTATATGCTGAACAGAAGAACAGAAGGTGATGAGAAAACGGAAAAGCTTCATGGCTGGGGATCAAAATATGTCAAATGTCTTTATTCACACATGCCAGCTGACAAAACCTGCACAGATGGTGCAGATTGTGTCAGTGCTCTGGTGGCTGATCATAAGTGTCGGTGTCCTTAGTTAGCTATGTTGGCTCAATAGATCACAAACCCGAAGGTTTTTATTCGCAATGAAAGCAATCCCTTTCAGCTGGTGGAATTCTCAGACATATGCTTATTCATTCGGCTTGATCTTCTACATCTGAGAAATTTCAGGATAGGAATTTCCAGACGAGTGAACCAAGGTCACATTTATGATCTGAGAAAAACAAAAAACTAAAAGAAAAAAAGCCAAAGTAGCATTGTTAGGCCTCAGATTAGCAACAGAACAGTTTGCACTTCAACATGCTCAATCATGCACATGTAATTCAACCCAAAACAATCTTTTTAGTTGTATTTCTCCCACAGTACCCCTCAGAGAAGTGGTTCTGCCTTTACTAAAATCTCTTTTTTTTTCCCAGAGATCCCTTGTTGACATAGAGGCAGAATAACTGAGGAGTGTGCTTATAAGCTTTAAACGACTGCTCTGTTCTCCGTTGTCTTATAAAATAATAAAAAATCTTTAATGCTTGTGTTTCACCCTGTAACATCATCTTACCTCCTCCTACATGCCAAATGGAGCATTAGACAGGAATCATACACCACTACGTGTTCATTAAAAAACGCTATCCCGTGCCAGTATTAATAATTTAATGCTCTGTTCTCAAATTGAATCAAATGTTATGTCAACTGGAGTCCGTCAGACTCGGTGAGTGCATCAGCCTGCAGTCTTTTCCTCGAGAGGAAAAGGACAAGAAGTGCTCGTATTTATTGTTTGGCTTCAACTGCTGTGTTCCATTTTCATTGTTGAAACGAGCATATTTCTGCTATCAGTGCATCAAAAATGAAACTAAAACTAAAGTAACGTCTATGTGTGATCCATCAATTTTTGAAGGATCTCTAGAAAGAACTTAGTTTTGTTGTTGCACGGACTAAAAGCCAAAACCCTGCACCAACCTCAAACACTGCACCGACAGGCAGAGCAGCAGATCAACACAGCTGCAGGGGTGAGATATTTTGCAGAGTGTGAACTGTGAGTCATCTAGCTCAGATCATTATTTAAATTTTTTTTTTTTTTATTGACGTGATCTTTGATTTGCATGCAGCAATTATGATGGTTTAACTGCCTTTCTTGATTTATTTTTACGATTGTAATAATATTTGTAAAACACACACTGATGTTTTCTGTATTGTTTCCCTAAAGAGATGTGTAAACATTTATTTCTGAATCCTTAGTGATGATAAATCTAAGCCAAGCTAAACCATTGATCAATATTACACCATGTCTTCCTATGGAGTCCTCAGGAAGATACCCTGTTGGACAGCCAACAACATCAAGTGACCTTTCCTTTGATAAACAACATTTAAGGATGCAAATACACTTAATCAATTTGGATAATGTTAATATATGCGTTAAAATATTGATTAGGGATGATCTACCTCCTATGAGGAGAAGCTCGTTAAAAAACATAATCCCCTGAGCATCCAGCCAGCAGAAAAAGATCAGATGGGGGTGTTTATGCTGAGGTTGACCTGCTGAATTAAAGATCAACAAAAATCAAATGTACCCTTAAATGAGCATCAATGATTTATGCCTAAATCCTACTTTCGAAAACAGTATTTGTTTAATATATTTATTTTCAAGTAGGTATTTCACAACTGAAAATGTATACCATACCACCCGATGTATTGGTTACATTGCTTTTCTATAACTAACAAAAAATAGACTGTTCAGATTATTTTCAGGTTGTGGGAATGAGCAAATTACAGACAGAAGAGAAGAATAAATAAATAAGAAATTAGATCTTTTTACGTCCTGATGAAGACGTGTTCAGATAAAAACTGAGAAGTCTTTATTATGCTCCCTGGATAGTAATGTCCTGAACATTGTTTTTAGTGCTCGTTTAGCTAAGGGGAAACACAGCACATCATGATCTTGCCTGTAGTGCAACATGAATGGCAATGTGTGCTGTAAAATTTGCGTTACAATTTATTTAGAAGGAATAACAGGTTTAGCTGGTTCCTCAAACAGCGATCCACAATGAAACCTGGGAACACGTGTGTAAATCATTTTCAATAACCGCGCCCACGCCCTTGTATGCATCCGTTCTATAAAGAAACAAAGCAACACACACGCAATTTTTTTTTGTGTGTGTGTGCGTATGCGTGCAGAAGGTGGTTCATTTTCCATGATGACAGTGAGAATCCTGTAGTGCACCTCTGAGGACAAACCTGTTCTAATGTTTATATCTGTGAAACAGTAACGATGATGACAGTCACCACATGACAAGATCAATACCACTTTAATGTCTAATGTGCGTTAAGTACGTATGGGGTGCCAGGGGGCGATTAGCTTAGCTTAGCATAAAGGCCGTAAGCAGGGGGAAATAGCTAGCCTGGCTCTCTCCAAAGTTCAAAAATACACCTACCAGCACATCTAAAGGTCACTAGTTAACATGTTATATCTTGTTTATAATCTTTATTTATAATAAAAACAGAAATGTAAAAATGAAAAGTTGTGGTTTTACAGGGGAAATTCTCACTGTAATAATTTGGGTGCAATGACTTCCTACGTCGTACTGTCAAACAATAGTAACAGCGTGTAACTTTCACAAAAAACCACATTGTTTTCACATTAATGTGTACAAATTAAATAAACAAGATACAAATTAGTCTGCTTTAGGTACAGGTAGGTGGATTTTAAAATGTGGACCGAGCCAGGCTACAGTAGCTGTTTCCCCCTGCTGCCAGTCTCTATGCTAACTTAAGATAATCGCCTCCTGGCTTTTGCTCAATAGGTGCAAAGTGTTTCCTCCATTCTGTATTCCTACTTCAACTTTTTCTTTAAACAATATTAGATTAGATCAGATTCAACTTTATTGTCATTGTGCAGAGTACAAGTACAAAGACAATGAAATGCAGTTTGCATCCAACCAGAAGTGCAAAAAAGCAGAAAAGTGCAATGTGATATTCAAGTATAGACAGGTGGGGCATAGGCAGGACAAGAAATATATTACATTGTTATAAGAGCAGAATAAATATGTAATATGAACAATGTATGAACAACATGTACAGATATGTGCAATGTAGTATCAGTGACGTTATAATAGTAGTAAGAATAATATAGATATATGCAGTGTATTAGCAGAATATATAATAAGAAAAACTGAATAAATATGGATATTCTGTCTGAACCATATAGACAGATAAAGTATGTACAGCTATGTGCAGTGTGGTAACATAAGAGTAGTAAAAATAAGTATCAGGATGAATAGTATGAAGAGCAGTAGAATATGTATAGGTGTAATTACAATATGTATATTTGTAAATAAATAAATAGAACAGTATGGAAGGGATAGGGTAGTGCAAATTGTCTGGGGGGTGGAGGGGCTTAGTAGATTAATTGTCACCGGGATGCAGAGTTAGAGTTCAGTAGGGTGACAGCCGCAGGAAAGAAGCTTCCTCTGAACCTGCTGGTTCGGGTGCAGAGAGACCTGAAATGCCTGGGGTGGGGTCTGTGGTTGGTGTGGGAACAGTCTTTCATGATGCTGCGTGCCTTACACAAGCATTGCTTGCCCTGGATGGCCTCGATGGAGGGGAGTGAGGAACCGGTGATGCGTTGGGCAGTTTTCACCACCCTCTGCAGTGGTTTCCGGTCATGGGCAGAGCAGTTGCCGTACCAAATTGTGACACAGTTGGTGAGGATGCTCTCAATGGTACAGCAGTGGAAGTTCACCAGGATCTGAGGAGACAGGTGGACCTTCTTGAGTCTCCTCAGAAAGAAGAGACGCTGGTGAGCCTTCTTGATCAGGCTAGAGGTGTTGAGGGTCCAAGAGAGGTCCTCAGAGATGTGGACACCCAGAAACTTGAAGCTGGTGACATGCTCCACCTCAGTCCCGTTGGTGTGTGTGTGTGTGTGTGTGTGTGTGTGTGTGTGCTAGCTTTAGACTTCCTGAAGTCCACAATGAGCTCTTTGGTCTTCTTGGGGTTGAGAGCCAGGTTGATGTCAGTGCACCACGATGATAGATGCTGGACCTCCTCCCTGTAGGCCGTCTCATCGTTGTTGCTGATGAAACTAATCACCATAGTGTCGTCTTCAAACTTGACAATGGTGTTAGAGCCACGTACAGGTGTGCAGTCGTAGCTGAAGAGGGTCGGTGAAGAGGGAGTAAAGGAGAGGCCTCAGCACACATTCCTATTGTACGCCGGTGTTCAGGGTGATGTTGAGGAGGTGTGATTATCTAACCTAAAGGCCCAGAGGGTGGGCCAGGCAGTAAGCCGGTCTTGAGATGGGCCAGGACCAGCCTCTCGAAGCATTTTATAATGATGGGGGTGAGTGCAACTGGACGGAAGTCATTAAGGCTTGTTGCAGTGGAGTGTTTTGGTTTTAAAGCACGTGGGGACAGCTGTTTGGGCTAGTGACAGATTCAATATGTCAGTCCAAACCTCAGTCAGCTGCACAGCAGTATGCGTCCGGGGATACCATCAGGACCAGCAGCCTTGCGTGCATTAATCCTGCTCAGTGGTGGTGGAGAGTGTGAGGGGCTGGTGATCTGCAGAGGCCACAGTCTTGATGGCCACCTCCTTGTTTTCCTTATAAAAGCGGCCATAGAAGTGGTTCAGCTCATCAGGCAAGGAAGTTTCGGTGACAGGGGGGGTGGAGTTAGTAGCTTTGTAGTCTGTGATGGACTGGATGCCTTGCCACATGCGTCGGGTGTCAGAGTTGTTCTTAATGTGATCCTCAATCCTTACCTTGTGGTTGTGCTTGGCCTTTTTGATGCCCCTATTAGCCCTGGATGAGCTATAGGCTTGAGCATCACCTGATCTGAATGCAATGTCTAGTGCTTTCAGCAGGAGTCTGACCTCACTGTTCATCCATGGCTTGTGATTAGGGAAAGTGGTAATCCGTTTGAGGGTGGTGATGACACTGTTGATGTTCGAGTTGATACAGTCCAGAACGGATGAGGCATATGAATCAATGTCCGTGTGGGAGTCGTGGGTGGCCTGAGGTGTGAACACTCTCCAGTCAGTGTTTCCAAAACGCTGCTGAAGTGCTGAGTCAGCTCCCTCTGGCCACACTTTGACTGTCCTTACTGTTGGTTTCACACATTTGATGAGTGCTGAATACTTGGGCAGTAGAAACAAAGAGAGGTGATCTGAGGCCCCGTCCACACGTACCAAAACGATCTTTTTTTTACCCGTCTTCCCTGGATTAGTTTCAAGAAAAGTTGCGTCCAAACGAATCCACTTGTAAATGACTCAATACGCTACTTCATATTCCAGGCCTATAGGCGGCGCTGTTTCTGCTACAGAAATTCACCAAAAACGGAGAAGAAGAGCATAGTCACTTCTACTTCCTATCATAACATGACTAGATTATAACGTTCTCTTAATACATCCGTGGACTATAATACCTTTCACCACTGCTCATCTTATAAAGGCTGCCGCAAGAAAACGTGTCTTTGTTTACATTGTATAATGTGCTGTTGGATTGCCTTTTATTTTGCATGATTGCAGCGCGCTAGTAGCGAGCGTTCAACGTCAGCGCTAACGTTAGCTAGCTCTAACATCGGCAGTCAAACAAACATCAATGATCCATGAATGACGTTGGCTACATAACGTTAGCAATATATCTTGTGTAGAATCCAGAGGGAAGGGTCAGGGAGCAGACACAGAGTATTTAGATGAAGTGAGCTGGTTTGACCATGGAGATGGGACATGCTCGCTTAGCTTCAACGCAGTTGTGTGCGTCAGCGGCCGTGGGAGAGGGTGTAAAAGAGGGGTGTGGCGATGACATCATCGATACGGATCCGTATTCACCATCCATACGAAGCCAAACGAGAGCCGTTTTCGGATTTTTTCACCCTGAGACCAGGTTTAAAAAAAGTGCGTTTTCAGGCAGTGCGTTTGCAGGATTCGTCTGGACGGTCGGCCCAAACGATGCAAAACGTGCGTTTGCACAAAAAAACGTTTCCGTGTGGACGGCCCCTGAGTGTCCTATATGGGGGAGGGGAGCAGCTTTGTAGGCTATGCATCAGCCACATTTGTGTAGACTTGGTCTAAAATCTTTTCTCCTCTTGTGGGGCATGATACATTTTGATGGAATTTAGGCATTACAGTCTTTTAAATTTGAGTGGTTGAAGTCACCCGCGACTATGTAGACTGCCTCGGGATGCAGAGTTTGTTGTTTACTAATAGCAGAATGCAGTTCTTTCATGGCAATCTTAGCATTAGCATCCAGAGGTATGTAGACTGCTGTTACTACAGTTGATGTAAACTCTCTGGGCAAATAGAAAGGTCTACACTTAACCACTTATCCTCATGTTACCTATAAAAACACATTAAAGGGGTGATAGAATGATTATATAGGGTATTTCACACTGTTCCTTATGGTCTCCTAATGGGGTATGTAACATTAGTTGGGCTGAAAATGGCCTGGTTGATATTTTATTGGCCCTTATGCATCCCTGTGTTTTGGCCCTATTTGTAACAAGAGCTTTTCTTCCAAATATGGTATGGTCATGAATATTTAGATGAGCTGCGCTGCTTGGTTGAGCCTTAGCCCCGATACACACACATAGAGACGAGCTGATTGGTTGAGCGACTCGCCATACACACACATTAGAGGTCGTGCTGATTGGTTGAGCGAATCTCCAACATACATTAGAAACCGACAGAATCTCATATTCCAGACACTGCAATGTTTCCTTACCAAATTCACTTCTTAGACTTTTTATGCGAGAAATCAACGATATAAAGCTCAAATATGGGCCGTTTACCGAAAATGGATGGCTAATTGCAAATTTGGTAAAACTGTGTGTCGGAGTTCAGCTGCCTGTGTTAGGGCTCGCCTGGCCGCCACTCCGGCTTGCTGTGAGCTTTCCGATTGAGCCCGAACGGCTGCTGCAGCCCACAGCACCTCATACCGCGCAAAGTCACCGTTTGGGCTGGTGGACTACTACCAACGCCGCTGCCCTGACAAAGCGCCAGGGCCTGCATCTCTTCTCTTCCTGCTAGCTAAATGGCCGCGTGTGAGAGCGCGGTCACGAGCTTGTTACACCAGCAATCTCTTACCAAATGTTACACACATGTCACCACCATAGCGCTATACAACATCTAACTATATGTTTTATAAAGCTAACAACGGTGTCGTTTCAATTTAAAGTTAATGAATATTTGTGAGCTGTAAGGGTTTCGTTAGCTACGACTGTCCCTTCAATCCTATTTGTACAGATTGCGGCTAGTTAGCTTCATTTTTGGTCGTAATTCGAGTATATTTACAGTTTGAATTTCGCGCCCACTTATACAACATATAACTATATGTTTTATAAAGCTAACAACGGTGTCCGATTTCAAGTTAATGAATATTTGTGAGCTGTAAGGGTTTCGTTAGCTGCGACTGTCCCTTCAATCCTATGTGTACAGATTGCGGCTAGTTAGCTTCATTTTTGGTCGTAATTCGGATATATTTACAGTTTGAATTTCGTTCAGCCACTTATACAACATCTAACTATATTTTTTATAAAGCTAACAACGGTGTCCGATTTCAAGTTAATGAATATTTGTGAATTCCAGAGGAATTCTAAGAGGAGGTTGCTAGCTCTCATTGATAGAGCTCCATCCAGCCGCAGGCTCTATCAATGAGACTCATGGACAAGCGCGTTTATTTTCCCAATCGTTTGTTTAAATAACTCAACACATTATAATTACACACATTATAAGATTAACTAGAATCTGTGGTAAGAGAATGCTGGCGTAACAAGCTCGCTGACCGCGCTTTCACTCACATACACCGGGCATTTAGCTAGCTAGCAGGAAGAGGGGAGTTGCAGGCCCTGGAGCTCTGTCAGAGCAGCGGCGTTTGGTAGTAGTCCACCAGCCCGAACGGTGACTTTGCGCGGGTATGAGGTGCTGTGGGCTGCAGCACGCGTCGGAGCTCAATCGGGCTCGACAGCAAGCGGGTGTTACACCGGGGTCTGTGGAGGAAGGCAGGCCAGGGGCAGCAACACAGGCAGCACCAGCCTCTGAAGTCCGACACAGTCGGACAAAATTTGCAATTAGACATCAATTTTCGTAAAACCGCCCATATTATTTACCTCTAAATAGTTTTTTTTTTTTATTAATATTTTTTTTTAATTTTTTTTTTTATTAAAAAATATTTTTTTTTTTTTTTTTTTTTTTTTTTTTTTTTTTTTTTTTTTTTTTTGTGACCGTTCTCTTAATACACCCATGGGCTGACAAAGGTTCCGTTTTTGGGAGGTTGACGTCAACTTCCAGCTTTGTTGGGATTCGCCCGTTTTCAGCGGCAGTTTTCAAAATATGAAATGTTCATAGTAAAAGGGTGTCAATGGGATTTTGAGCTTCTATGTATGTCCTATTTACCCACCGAACTGTCGTTATTCAACTATGACAGGGTAAAATCGGTTTTGCATTCTATCACCCCTTTAACAACACAACACACACTCTCAGATAATGTAACAATCATATGTGAAGGCCGTTCATTTTAGTATTTTTTCTTTTTAGAGATGGTTAGTTCATCATTTTGGCATTGTGGCCGACTCTAAACACTACAATACCCATTAGCCTCCGCTGCTGTTGGATGTTTCTTGGGCCGTGTAGTTTACTTCCCCCACCCAAAGTTTTTATGTTTTACATGTTAGTCGATCTCTTCATGTTATTCGGCAAGAAAGTGAATAAGCATATTTCCCAAAAATATCTTAACTGTTCCATGTAAAGGAGTACTTCCCATAATGCAACTGGATAGCATCTTTTGTTAAACCCTCTCTGCCTGGTAAACACCCACCTTCAAGCTCCCAGTTTGTGCGCTTTTAGTTTAAAATGTGTAGTCACCAAGCTGAGACATCCGGGTGATGTCACTTGACCTAACAGAAGACATTACACAAGTGTTTTCACAGGCTTAGTAGTACTCTCCATGACGAGTTGGTTGACTGTGACATGTAAAATAAAGGACTGCCCTTTTAACATAGACTGAGTTAAATTGCAGCTTCACTTGACCTAACTTTGCCTCTATAATGACCCCACTCATGTTGTCTCTGTGTTACTGACTGAGCTAACATTATAGTGGATGCTCTGCTGGCCTCAGGTCACAGATGGCTGACAATTAAATGGCTAACAATTAAAACTCTCATTGTGTTTCCTACAGTTTTTGTACAGTACACCCCGCCTTGTCCTTTCTATCCCGGTTTCCCAGCAGCCTTCTACCCCCTTAATCAAAGCATAGTAAGATTTAGAGAGGAGGTAAACACTCTGGTTTTATGATTGGGCCCCTTCTTACAGCGTGGCCTGTGTAATTGGAAAGCCCTCTGTGACTATTTTAAGACACTAGTGGGAACAGACTCCCATATGTGTGCTATGACTGGGAATGGGGCTCTGTCTTTTTCTTTTGCGTTCCCTGATTGCTAAACAAGTATGGTGTCTTCAGCTTGTTGTCTTCTATGTTTACCGTATTGTACTGAAAATACAGAAAATCAAACAAATGCTTAAAACAAATATCTGCTGTCTCACCAGGGCAGTGATGTGTCACTTGTGACAAAAAAATTTCACAATTGAGAAAGGGGGGGAAAAAAGCTGTATTGTCACAACTGGCTGTGTTTTTGAGCAGGTTTTTTACTCAGACCATGTGTTCTTCACACCGCTCTACAATCCCTGACCGCCAACATCCCGCAAACCAAAATTAACGTTGTTTCACTGTGAGTAAAATGTTTAAACAAACAAAATATCAGCAGTCAGCGTCTTCTCTCTTCCCCTGAGTCGGCCATAATAGACTCTTTGTTCAGCTAAAATTATAAACTCTTATTTTGGATGTTGTATGCATGTGTCAACTGCTGCCTTGTGCGTCATGATGATACGCTTTGTACCTAAGATCTTAAGTTAGAACTTATGTAAAGAGAGAAACATGTTCTCAAATAAGTCACACACTAAGTTCATCACACTGACAAATATGAGCATAGACTCCTACAAAAAGGTGAGGACATCCTTTACCAAAACTCATTACATTACCAAATTACCCATCAACAAGGTGAAGTGAGGCAGTCTAACCGCATGTAGCGACCGATTTATGGCCCACACGAGCTTCCTAACCTGAAGTCATTACTTTGGGTAATAAAGGTGGGGAAATCGGATTCTAGCTATAGCATGAAGTGGCAAAGTTGAGACATACATATTTCCATGTCACTGAAAATATAACTGACATCACTTGTCTGTCTTAAACACTGTGAATCACAGACAGGAAGCACCTGCCAGTAAACTTTCCTCAATTTAAAAATAAATAAATACTGTTAAGTCAAAAAATCTACAGCCATGCTAGTGGCTCTGGGCCATCAAAATCATTACAATTGAACCTAAGGGGAACATAAATGTGTGTACAATATTTGCCTCTGAGATGTAGTGAAGTAGAAGTATAAAATGGAAATACTCAAGTAAAGTACAAGTACAAAATGTGTGCTTAAGTACAGTACAATGAGCTAGAATAAATGTACTTAGTTACATTCCAACTCTCACTTTTAAATGATGCTGTAGTAGGTTGAGAGAAAAACTAAGAACTCTATATCTTCACTAGAAAATGCACAGTCACATGTAAAAAAAAAACTCTCCATGGTACTTGTGGTAAAAAGATCTTTTTATATATAGAAATATAGTCCCATAACGCCATTTAAGTAACAAGAAGGCACGGCCCCCCAACTCCAACAAATAGGCCTATTACCACATGAAAGACATGCTCTGCTCTAATTCCATTTGCCATTATAGCCCGACATGCCTTAAGTCCCAGCTTTACAGGGCGTACCTCTTTATACAGAGGCTCTGTTTATCAGTGTTTCACCATACTGGCATATGATAATATTTGATGACCAGGAAAAACAATGAAGTAAATGCAGTCAAATTTAACATTAGTAGACCCAAAAAGTTAATTTGTCTACAACGTCTGTAAAACACATGCCGGGACAACTTAAACTGCAAACAAGTTTGATTATAACTGTTTCTATCATGAATTTTTAATCCATGGACTTTTTATATTTGAAAAACTTTCCTTTGAGCCCAGATTTAATTTAAAGCGATTTAATAACCTGTGATGTCACCACTGTTACGAACCCTCCCTTTTCTGCCTGCTGTTGGCTTCTTTGGCTTGATTGGCTGAGCTGGCAGTTTGGGAGGGCTCACTTGATTGGTAGACACCTGGGTAGGCCTCAACCAAGACTATTTATACAAGTCATGTTTGATTGTTCTGTCTCTTCATTCTCCTGCTCCTAGGTTCCACATCTCCTGGTTTGGGTTTGGTTTGTTTCTTTTGTTGTAGTTGTCATTTGCTTATCTTTCACTCACACATACACTGCTTACACTACTGATAACACTGATTCCACATCTGTTTTGATTCTTTTGTTAATAGTAATTTCTTTATGTTGCAATAAACACTTTATTGGCATTTTAACCTGTTTGGTCTCTCCTCTTTTGTCACATGCATTGAGTCGGTTTGTGACACCACAATGTAAAGGTCGAGCCTGAACTGGCGTGTGGGGCCAGTGGGGGAAACACTACTGCGCATATTCAGTGGGCTGCACATCACGGAAGTAAATCCAGAAGTTAAGAAACTTTTGCCTTATGCGCCAGGCGGGCAACTCCATTGAACTGAATAGGCCCCATTTTGGGATCCGTTATCCAGTTGTTGTTATTATTATTATTATTATTATTATTATTATTATTATTATTATTATACATCCATGGCTTGGTCACACTAGCAATTGTAAAAATTTGGACTGAAATCTGCTCGTGGAGGCAAGACTTTGGTATGAGAATTCATGTCGTGACCACTTGCAAACTGTCTTGGCAATGCTGACATTTTGAGGGAACGGAGAGAAGTGAATCCTTGCAAATTGTCAAGTAAACATGGGAATCTTTCCCACCTCTACCATCCTTTCCAAATGATGTGAATGCAGCATTACAGTAACTATGAAGCTATAGCCAGGAGCTGGTTAGCTTAACTTAGCATAAAGACTGAAAACAGGAAACTGTTTGAGCTTTAGAGGCGTTTGCATTTCGGGGAGAGCCACACTAGCTGTTCTCCCCTGTTTTCAGTCATTATGCTTAGCAAAGTTAACCACTTTCCAGCTCCTTCTCCATATGCACAGATATGAGATATCTTTTTATCTAACTCTTGGCATGTCAGACTATTGTTTTAACAATGACCCAACTTGGTCATTGGTTCATAGTATCGTATCAAAACTATCCAGTATTTAAGATGAATAAAACAGCAGCAAACAGGCATCTTAAATGTGCCAGTGAGAGCCGTGCAAAGGAGTTCTGCAACAAGACACAGCAAGTGTGTTTCCAGATTTCAAAGTTAGCCACAATCATTACATTTGATTCCAGAAAAAGATCAAAGAGAGAAGGGAACCCGCACACTGCAGGAAAAGCTCCTCACTAGAGGTCTGCAAAAATAGATGCTTTTTTAAATTTCAACCATGCTCAAAACTCAGTGCATTCATTTCCATCAATGAATCCTCCACAGTGCACTATATGATACAATGAAACATATTGGGATGAAGAGATGTTGCCACATTTTTAACATTCAATAAATGACAAGCAAAATTAGAGAATGACTGGTTTTATGGGTATCCGCTGTGGCAACAACCAGCATCGCCACACTGTCTCTACACAATGAAACAATAAAACCCAGTGGCAGTAAGTTACTTGACAGAGGTTCTGGTCACATTCATTGTTACAAACATAGATTCACTAAATTTCCAAAGAAGGAAGGACCTGTGTTAATGTAGCTTGTGCGGCCATTCAAATGAGAATCTGAGCCTCTGGATGGCCTATTAGATGACCCTTCAGATAATGTATACACTATACAACTACTGTATGTATATTGTGAATAAAATGTCACTTTTATTTCCTGCTGTCTGATTTTAACTTTGAACTTGCCTCTTCCATTTTAAAAGGCGAGAACGCTTTACAACTTTGTGGAAAGTCTTTAAAAGAGGCAGTCATTTTTCATTTAAAGTGCTCATATTATGAGCATAAGCTGTTCTGCTTAAGGTGAGTGCAAAAACAAAATGGTGCCTTTAAACAAATAATGCAAGCAGGCACTCACTCTTTCCCACAGGCACTCAGCAAGAATTACTGTTGAAGAGTATACCATGATTCCTAACTCTACTGGCTCTTCATTATAGTTAGTTTAAATTAACTGCCACTTCAATAACAATAAAGCAACAGTAGGCAAGCTAATGAAACACTGAGCTGTTTCCAGCGTGCGAGTCTGACCCAGACTTAACTCACACCCACCAGCATACTTTCCCCTTACATCAGCAAACAAGAAAACTGCAAAGCTTTTTATTATTCATAAAACAAGATAATATAAGCTGTCACTGGCATTGCAGACAACATTGTGGAGGGTTTTTTAAACTGTGCATTACGCTCTCATAAAATCCCCACTTTTTATTCAATACAGCATGTCTAGACTATATTTTTATTATCATTATTGCCAGTAGCTAATTAGGATTTTATTGTGCAATTCAATTGGGGTTTTGGTGTGCCTTTGTTTTTCTAAGTTTTTGTCATTCCTTGTGTCTCTGGGGGAATGTCAGTGGACCAGCTACTCAGCCACCCACTCAGATTCAGAGCTGATGGATGAACCACAAGGAACCGGAGACCGTCTGCATGTCTCCTCGAGCGTCACACTGAAATAGAAAAATAAGAACTGTGCTGTGTATCAGACACACTGAAAGGAAACTCTGCAGCCAAGATGTTTACCAGCTGATTTGACAAGACAATGTCACATTTTAAAATAGAAAACTTTTAAATCACACAGGCGTACGCATTGTAGATTGTACCTACTGTGTTTAATGTACCTTGCTTGCAGTCGGTTGTTTCTCAGGCCTACAAAAACGTCAGTGGGCAAAGGGAAACAGCCAGGACAGGTTGCCAGTTCGTCACAGGGCTAACCCACAGTCAATGCTGCAATTATGTTTGCTCCTTAAAGTATTTGGCAACACAAATGAATAACATATAAATATATTACGAAGAAGAGGAGGCTGCACCTTAAGGGGAAAAGGGAGGAAACTCAGGCAAACAGGGAACCAGGGCTTTGATTCATTGAGCCCTTTAATTTTCTGCCCCTTTATACTGTATACTTGTGTGTATGTAATACTGTGCTACTGTTAATTTGTTATGGCATATGTTTTTAGCCATGCTGGCAGCTCTATGGATGTTCGGTTGGTTGGTCGATCATTTGGTCGACCACAATGCCCAGGCATGATTTGTCATGAAATTTGTTATACATGATGCCCAGAAGATGAATCCTACTGACTTTGTTGATCTCCTGACTTTTCCTTTTTGGCACCATGAGGTTGACATTTATGGTTTTGAGTGAAATATTTGACTTGTTTTACTACAATAGATTAAAAAAATCTGAAAAACTATGGGATAGATGATGAAATGTGGTACATACATTCATGTCACCCTCAGGATGAATTATAATAACTTAGGTGATTCTGACTTTTCATCTTGCCTCATCATCATCAGGTCACAATTTTTTAATTTGACCTCTACTTTGGTTTATGTCCAAATACCTGCAACACTGTACGTTGTAGTGCCATTCCGCAAATGTTAGCATGCTAATACACTAAGCTAAGTTGATGAACATGGTAAATATACTAAACGTTGGCATGTTAGCATGCTGACGTTAGCATTCAACTCAAAGTACCACTGTGCCTACAAGTACAACCTCACAAAGCTGCAAGCATGGACACAATTCTAGAAAAATCAGTCAGGGTTCCTGAAAACTTAATCCATTCTCAACAACAACAATCAAACTTTGATGTTATTACTGCTCTTTTTAGCCTGACTGACAACTGACATCTTACACTTCTGTTCAGTGCAACTACTCTGCTTTGCTGAGACTTTTCACCCATTACTGTATTTTACCACACTCAGTTGATGTGTCATATAACAACATGTATTTTGTGGATAATTAAAACCTGCTAATGGTAGCTCCTATCCTCTCTATTGTAGCTAATGTTCTTCCCATCTAGTGATAGATGAGTAAATGGAGCAGATTTCTGCTTAAGCAGCGAAGTGCATGAAAGACAATAATTTAATGTTTTTTAATTAATTTAGCTTTATGTTGCTTAGTGTATCCATCTGAGCTGAAATAGTTCCTATGATATGTGAACCATTAAAACAGTAAAGTAAAGCAGGGGCCTTTTCTGCTAATCTGCACTGACATTTACCTACTAATGCATTTCCAAAGAAAAAAGTAAAATGCTGCGAAAATCTGTGAGAAAGGACCATCAATCAGAAACGTATTCAATGATTTCCAATGTGCATTGAAACCTTGATTTATGAGCTCATGCACTTGAATGTAGGTCTACATATTATGACACCACTCTGTGATTGACAGATGGGGGGGAGGTTGCTGAAGGAGGGTGAAAGCTGTGGAGAAAATATGAGTGAGACTTATACAAAGAAAAGAGGAAAGAGGAAAAACTGAAACTGAAAGCAGCCCACAAGCTATATATGGCGTTTTTCCATTACATGGTACCTGCTCGACTCGCCTCGACACACTGTGCGTCCGTTTTCCATTGTAGATTTTAGTACCGCCTCAGCGTGGCTGGTTGTCATAGCGACTGCCATGGGCGTGGCTTAGTAGCCTTGCTTTTCCCCGACTCATTTCCTGGTTCTCCGTCTCCGTAAACAACATGATATCAAAGAGATAGTTAACGTTTACTGCTCCAGATTTCCCACCGTGGTCAGAAAGAACAGGGGAGACACTTTGTTTCTCTCACATATATATGACTCTAGAGTCGCTACTCGCTGCGGAGCTAATCGCCGTCACTCTCTCACTTCTCCCTCGCTCACCACCAGCTCCCCCACACACTCACACGCACACACCAGCCGCACAAGTATAAACATCAGGCCACTTGTATGCTACGGAGAAAGCTCTGCGTGGAGCCTCCGGCAGCAAAAAACCACCGCTGGCTAAACTATTTAAAAATGCCGTCTCTCGCTAGCAATGCAGTGATCAGGGCGGCATTCTTTCCGACCAGTCAGCAGCCTGCAGGTTTTCACGTCACCTTTTCGGCTCGCCTCAGCTCGCTTGGAACCTCGACTGAGGAGGTACTAAAAAAAGTACCTGTTAGCAGGTACCAGGTACTTTTTTTCGTAATGGAAAACCAAAAAAGGCGAGTAGAGTCGGGGCGAGTCCAGCAGGTACCATGTAATGGAAAAGCGCCAATAGAGGGCAGATGTGGTGCTGGTGCTGGTCCTTTTTAATAGAGGAGTTTGTTGGTGTCAGGTTACCCCCTCTGTGTCTCTTTCTTGCTCTCTTCCTTTCTCTGGTGACTTTACCTGGCCTACAGCTCTTTATTTACCCCCTCAGACCTCACATTTACACTGCAATTACCCCTAAGGACGTCATCAGCTCGCTCTCCACTCCACAGCTGTCAGTGGTGGCACCCAAAGGAGAGAGTTGGACAGGGGGTGGGGGCTTCCTCGAGATTCAAGGGTTTCATCGAGGCTGTTTGTGTCTCAATGACTAAGACATAAACAACAGGTGTTACATATGGGATGCCGGGGGCGATAATCTAAAAAGGGATTAGCTAAAATAGCATGAAGTAGATTGGGTGACACAACAAGAAACTTGAAGCATTGTTTGGTGTTTGGGATGGCTGTAATGCCTAGCTGACCCTCTGGCATACACACACAGGCTGCTTGTGTGTACTTTTTATATGTCTTGTCTGTTCGTTTATTTGTCTTGTTTCTTTCTTCTGGGAGATGAAGTCCATGCATGTTATGTCATAGATCGGTAGCTTGTCTTAGCAAGAGCTGCTTGCTTTGGAGTTAGAGCTCTGAAGCAGACTTGGAGAACCTGCTCAGGGAGAATGGACAAAGTTTGAAAGTACCTAGTTTACCTAGTCTTAATCAGACTCTTTAAGTTTCCCAGCCACGCCTTACCACCTCCACAAACTGGAGGAAAACCCTATAGTACCAGCACAAGTATGGGCCTACTGTTTCATAGCAAATTACCTGATTGAATGCTCTAACGTGCAATAGAATAAAACCTAAAACGAATAAGAAATGGATGTACCAACAGAATCCACATATACATTTCAAAATTAATTTACATTACGTCGATGTAAGTTACTGTGTTGTCACTGATGAATAAATGAATAAAGTAGAACTGAACTTAAAATGTCTAAATATGGACTAAATATTTCGAAATATATTTACTAGGAGGAGAGGTTAAACCCTTAGGCCGGTTACACACTGGACGCGTCACGCGAGCGTGTCAGCCGCGTGGCGTGTCCGTTTATATTTCGGCTCCCATGTTAACAGGTTCGAGCTTACACACTGCCTGCGTGAGACGCGCGTCTCAGGCGCGGCTCGAGACGCGCCTGAGACGCGTGCATGCTAGAAATAGAACCGACGCCTATTTTTCACGCGAGATGCGAGCGTGTTGGAAGCGTTTCCAGGCAAAATAGAATAGGAAAATATGTTTATATGTCATTTAGACACAAATACATATTAATAAATGGAATGTTGATGTTTGAAAGCCTCGAGGTTTTGACATAAATACAGATAGGCCTATATGAATGTAATCGATTTTCTAATATTGCACCTGTCAATACAGAAGGAAATATTCTGGAGCCTATTTTGCTGTCAATACTGCCGACGTCGTCTTTGCTGTAATCAGATCAGTATATGTTTAACATGGTATTAACATTCATTTTATCAATGGGAAACATCCATGTGTCCAGACAAGGCTAACAGCAGCGTCAGACACGTTTCTGGTGTGTAAAGACATAGAAAAATCCACGCAGCTGACACGCAACAGAAACGCCACGCTCACGCCACGCCTGCAGTGTGTAACCGGCCTTAGAGCCTTGGTAGAGAGACATTCCTGATCTCGTCGAGCACTTGCAGAGTAGTCTTGGAAATGATTTCTGCCTTTTCATTTTTGGCTCTTTCTCTACTTTTTTCACGCACGCACTCACGCACGCACGCATGCACACAGCCATGCAGCTGCTTGCCAAGCAGTAATCTGATGGGCAGAGCTGTACCCAGATGGTTTGATTCATATTCCTGCTGTTCGTTGCTGATGTTAAACAGGTGCTACCTGACCTTCATTCCACTGCTGCTCTGCCCTCCATATTTCCTCTGCCTCTTCCCAGTCCTGCTATTTTTACTGACAGTGGTGTTAACAATGAAGTGCTGTAATTACTGGATGGAAAATTGACTTTTAGTGACATACTGACGCCTTTTTATTTTGCCAATATTTTAATCAGAAGCCAATCACTGTTTTGTATAAACTCGGCCGGAAGCCACCCTCTCCCAGACTGCATTGTGGTGCCTACAGTTATGTTCTGTTAATGAGAGCTTCTTTCCACGGTAGTAAACAGAACAGTTTTGTATGTGCCATTGTAGCTGCTAATGTTGATATACCGTGGGCAATACTTAACTTAGCTGGATTGCTGGGCACAGGCATATCGAGGCGTTTGCCCATTTTGCCTAATGATCCATGGTGTGATGATTGTTTGTCTTTTTCTCTAAGGGAAACCATTGATTAGGCAAATATTTTTACTGGAAACAAATCTGATTAAAATTCAAAGACCATGCATTTCAGACTTGTTTTCTTTAATTTCCCAACTGTTTTGCCTGAGTTCTGCAATTTCTTTAGGCGGTACAAGTTAACATGTAGCCTTATCTAACCGATATGATTCGAAGCAGCTAGGCACTATAAAAAGCCTCCTCATTTAATTACTGGGCTTGCGGGAAAGCGGATACCCTCTATTTATTTGGCCAAACGTTACAGTTCCGGTTGGGACAGATGAAACACACTCCTGCCATCAGTCCCCTCTTTGGTGATGTTCTGCAAAGTGTTTAATTATGTCAGAAATTTATGTTCTGAGAAAGTTGATCATTCAAATTAAGTTTGTTTCCCAGGCCTGAGAAAAAATCCATGTACAACCTTCCTCACTGCACATGCAAACTGATTTAAATACGCCTCTGGTGTTTCCCTCATGTGAGTACAGAGGAAATCACGTGGGAATGAACTGCCAGCTAACTTTATAAAGGGTTTTTCAAAATGTTTAGGTCATCAAAGGTTTTAAAAGTCCTTCCTGTTTCATTCATAGAGAGTCCCAATAACCTAAAATCTAAAAGCCAGTGGCCGGGTTGGATCAGTGGATAGAGCAGGCGCACATACTTACATACTGAGAGGCTTATGTCTCGACGCAGAGGTCCAGGGTTCGAGTCCGACCTGAGACGATTTCCTGCATATCTCCCCCCTCTCTCACCTAGCTGTCCTATCGATTAAAGGCGGAAAAGCCCAAAAAAGAATCTTTAAAAAAACAACAACAACTAAAAGCCGTTAATCCCACCTCAGGGCCTAAAAAAGCCCTAGGTATCTTTCTTTCTGCTGAATGGGGAGATGAACAAAGAAAAGAGCGTAAGGCGGTAACCCAAGCTTTGGGCCTGTGTCGCTGGATAGCGTGCTGACTGTGAGAGGCCTAGATTGCATCCTGTGTTTCCCGTGGCTTGGAGAAAAGAGTCAGTTTTCCTTGGCGGTGTCCAATGTCGTTACCTGTGTATTCTATTGGATGAAAGCTGCGTGCTATTATGGTACTACAGCAAAATCTACATGACTCCATAAAATGGATAATTTATAGCAACCTGTAACGTAAACTCTGTTGAGAGTCATGGAATTTATTTTGCAAGCACATAGAGACTAAGAAAGTTGAAATGTTGTAACTTAAAAAATACATCTTTATTACCATTTTTCTATGAGTTGCCTGCTTTTTTGGAGCACTTGGCGATCATGCTGCCAGTCATCCTATACTTGTCTCTGGGAAGGCCAGGATAAAGTGACCAGAGAGGATGTTCTGGGATAAAGTAACACAAAGCAGCAGGTGTGGGAAAAAATGGCTCAGTCTATTCTGCCCAAACTCTGGCTTTTCCCAAGGTAACCATCAATAGCTTAGATTTCCAACTTGTGTGTGCATTGACATTGTATGTGTGTGTGAGAGTGAGAGAGCGAGAGGGAAGAAAAGAAAAGGGTGGGAGGTAAATGTTGCAGGATATGGGTACGGGGTGAGAAGCATGCACAAGTGTTACTACACCACTGACACATTAAGGTTAACTTCCTGATAGGTAACCGAAGACGTCGTTATGCTGGATCTGCCGTTGTTGTTGTTGTTAGCTCCTTAACAAGCAGCGCCCTGTCGGTGGGCCAACCATTACAAGGGGTTTGAATGTAGGCGCCAGGTTTGCTAAAAAAAGATATCTCTGATTCTGCTGCATGATTTTGATCCTGTCCATACTGTGAGTCTGGCACAGTGTTCGAACTATACCGTGGCCTTCGGTGGAGCCCACTTTTTTTTCCACGGGGGGGGGGGGGTTGTGCGCTTGCAACTTACGATGACTTACAAAGATACATAACAGCTACAAGTGTATGCACTATACAGGATTTACCCTATTATACTTTATCGACAGGAATAGATAGGTCAAACAGCCAGCCACAAAAAGTCTATAAACAAAGCATCAGGCTGTCTTTGAGATTTCACATGAACAACGGTTAAAGTTACTCAGGCTACCGAAGAATACCATAATTCCTCCGTTCAATTAGACCTTAGCGACGCACCCCAAGCTTCAAACAGCCATGTATATGGGCTCTTCCAGGCTCTCCACTGCTGGCTGTTCCAATTTAACGGGAGAGAGGAGAAAGAGGGGTTAGGATCATCTTCAGCCAGAGAGGACATTATTTCTTCAGCTTCTTCTTGCGTTGTCACCCCGGGGGGAGGTGTGCTAACAGGGCTTGCAGCAGGTGAATCGGTCGTGCTATTAACGTCATCGCTACACAATTTCTTATTAAAACCAAAATTAATTAAACTGCCTTGTTTTCTTTTTGCCATGGCTATATGATGCTTACTGCAGAATGGATTTCAAGGACTTTGCGCGCCGATTAATGGCCTCCAACGTTTATATTTCTTCGGCGAATCTTTGAGTTAACATGTAGCCTACTAAACATGAGCTGAATTTGCACCGCAGCACCGCCACATTTGGTGTGGTGGTGAAGTCATGCTGCGTTCATGAGCGTAGGGTAGGCTCAGGTCTACGTCCGTAGTGGCCTATATTTTAATTTAACGTCTTTAATGGTAAGAGATTGCACAGGGATGGATAATGAGCATTGATTAAGATTAAATTACAATGCCACATATGGCAGACACCTTCAGATATGAGAGACCCCCTCAGATTTTTGACTTTGGTGCTTTCATGGGAGCCAGTCCTCACTCTATGGAAGCTCGGCTCCCTCTGGCTCCCACGTAATTCGAACACTGGTCTGGCAATGTTAAAGGAGTGCAATGCTAAATTATCAGAGTACACTTTTAAAGGAGTAGTTTGCCAGTAGATGGTATGAGGCTACTGTAGCCCTTGATAAGGAGGGTGTTATGCTAAGCTCAGTTAACCGTCTCCTGGCTGTAGCTTGATATTTAACAAACGGATATGAGAGTGGTATGGCTCTGACTTATCTTCTCTTAAAAGGGGAAACAAAAGGAGGAAACTGTATTTCAAGGGATTATATAAACCCCTTTCTTGTATTTACAGTACTCCTCCTTAGCTATTACAGAGGTAGGCAGGTATAGCTGCAGTAAGACAGACAAAGCATAGGCTAACACAGATAAAACGTAAATATGTGGAAGCCTGTATGCTGTAGAAGTAGTCTTGACAGTCATTATTTGGCTCATATTTCACTTAATGTAGCTCTCTTTGCAGTATATTAGCAGCTTGTGGTTTGAGGATACATACGTTCATGAGGCTTTGAAGGGCAGAAACATTCTTTTCGCTGATGTGTGTGTGTGTGGGGCTGTTTGGTTCAGCTTGTACCCCCTCTGGCCTGTAATTAGTAGAAATCTGGTAAAGTCCTCACTACAAAACACAGGGTGGCTCATTCGCTGTGAGAAATCTGCTTGCGTTACTCACACTGCTAATGAACCGTACCTTGTATCTGTATAAGAAGTAGAAGCGGAGTAGAACATGTCAAGCCTAAAACTGACAGATGACTTGTCTTACACAAGGTTAAACTTAAACCTTGATAATGCATAGCAGCCTCATCTTCAGCCCACAGCAATACATGCTGAAGACACTCCAGAGAGAAAAGCAAATATGCTTACTCAGTTTCCCTGGATTCCCTCTGAAGTGTTCCTCGCTGTTTGCTGCCAAACGCACAGCATGATTTTGTCATAATTTCTTATCCTTGTTTTCCCCTCCTTCGTTTTTTTCCTCACTTTATGGCAGACTGAAACCCTGGTTGCTGTGATATGCTGTTTTGTTTATGTGTCATCTAATCTTGCTTAAGTAAATGCATCATCCCTATGCGTTCAGTGAACCTCATGGGAAAGCCTTGTAAATGTCCCAGAAGGTGCACTGACATCAAAGAAAGAGTTTAAATGACGGTAAAGTACATACGGTAGGCTACATGGAGAAGTAGTGAGGTAAGCGCAAGAGCGAGCGAGAGTTTGGATGCAAAATGTCACAAACATCTGTTCCTCGATGATGCAATTGCATCGGTTTTGCAGCTCAATGTAGCTTTACGGTTTTCTGAAATGGACCAAACCCTTTACCTTGAGCTTGCGCGTGGAGGTCCAGTGTGGACATGTTGTATGCAAACCTGAAAAAGAAGTCAAACCTTTGAAAGCTCACATGAATCATCAGCAATACAGAAGTGTGCTGCCTTTTTACACACCCTTTTTCCTACGCAGTGAGAACAGCCCTTTGTGTAATCTAACTGATATAAAGTTATGCAAAAAAGGTTTGACATCGTTGTTGCATGGAGTGATGCCCAGTAATTCCAGATCCTCGCTCCTGCCCTGATGCCAAAAAGAAGACTCCCCACGCCTTGATCTTGCCTGAGTCAGCAGAGTGGGGATGGTGCCCTGCAGATTTAGTCCATGTTTGTGTGAGCGGGGCAGAGCAGACATGGAAGGGGGGTTGGAGACATAATTTCATACACAAGAAATGCAAGAGCTGAGCTGTAGCTTAGGCAACTTTAATGACATAGTGTGTAAGAGGGAGTAAAAAGGTATTTAAGAGGTAATAACATAATCATAGTAAAGCATGGGTTCAATTCTATTGTACTGCAATATAAAGTGACTCAAACAGTCTTCCATATTATTAAGAATTAAAACAATCTGCTTTGCTTTGTCATGCTAAGCAGAACTATGAAATCATCACTTTCAGATTATTTACTATTCACTCTTTCTATTAGGATTATTATTATTTAGGTAAAAATCAATCTAGACATAAAGTGATTTTAAAATAGTAACCATAGTTTCATAGTTTTGGCAGAAGGAGCGACTTTTAATGTATCAGTGATATAAAGCATGGCGACATCACCCACCACAGAAATTAATTTGATTAAATACCCCTGCTTAAATATCACAAATAAATAAATATATATAAAAAAGGAATTTATGGTGCCCGGTTTGCTCAGTTGGTAGAGCAGGCGCCCATATATAGAGGTTTACTCCTCGACGCGGCCCTTTGCTGCATGTCATTCCCCTCTCTCTCCCCTTTCATTTCTTCAGCTGTCCTATCAATAAAGGCCTAAAAATGGCCAAAGAATAATAAAAAAAAAAAAAAAAAAAAGGAATTTATATGTCTCATAACAAAAGACCTTGTCTCTGACATAAGTGCTTCGACCTCGCTTCACTTCTCTTCCTTCGTGGAGGTTGGAAACATTAACACTATCATAATTCTTTTTTTTACAGTATTTATTGCTCCCGCTGACACATACATTACATGTCGCCTGTGTTTTAGACCTAAGTGTTGTTACTCTGCTTGGCCTCACATGAGGAACACGAGGCTGATGTTTTTCATGGGATGTTTCAAAGCATTGGTTGGAGATTTGATATCATATTCTGGAATAGCTCATGGAAAATGACTTCTCAGGGTGTGTTATTGGGTTCATGGCTAATTTATGGACATATCGGGTGCATAACACTTCAGCTGCTCTCAGTGTTTATTGACGGATAGCTGGAAACTGTGGAGTCAATCGGTAAAGATGTGTGTTTACACATTGACACAGCATTCAAATCTGAAATGATCTTCGACATAAATAGATGAAGATATACTTTAACAAGGTGTCAGCAGCTATAGATTCAAATTTATAATTTCATATTTTACAATGTGAGATTGGCCCAAATGCAATACTAAGAAAGAATGACATAAAAGTTAGTATTAAAGCATGTTCATCTTATGTTTTGGAAACGTCTCATAAAAACATTTGTACATTTCAACAGTCAGAGAGTATAAAAAGGTGTTTTTGTCAGATTACAATGAGCAGAATAGTTATTTCAATTATCTGCAAATGTATGCGATGTACTGGAGTTCGGCCACATCCCTAACCTGATCTGTCATTTGGCTACATTTTTTTAGTTTTATATAATGTTGCTCCTCTGTAATCTATCCAACTTGTTACTCCACAGAGAAAGCGAGTGCGAGGGAGAGAGATGATTTTGCACAAGAGGAAAGAGAGAAGCAGATGCTCCCTCAGGAGGAGGGTTGCGCTGCCCACCTCCTCTCTCCCACCATTCCCCTCTTTTAATTCTAACAGCATATGGACACTAAAGAAAGACCACAGGACAGGACACATGCTAGAGAGGACAAACGGAGAAAGCAAGGGGGTAGGAAACACAGTGAATAAGATAAGAATGTTGGTGGAGGCAAGGAGAAAGAAAGAGGGAGAAAAAAAGTGGTAAAAAGAGAGAGAGATGTGAGAGGGACCGCATGTTTTAAATAAATGTGTTTTCTGAAATTAGAGCTGGAATGAGACCGAACGATGGAAAATAGCGAGCATAGTATTGCTCACGAGGCAGCAGGCAGCACGCCTGCTGAGGCAGGGTGCGGTGAGGATATCCTTGACTTAGTTTGCACCTTTTTTGGCCCGAATCTAATCACTGTCGAACTGTAGGAAGTCTCTGAGGCTTATCAGTTTAATAAAACCATCTGCTTTGATTGGGTGATTGGACATTTAGTTTACAGTGACAGTTTTGCGTCACTGAGAGGTTTAAAAAGATAGTTTAGAATTTCAGTCCACCCAACACGTGTGTAGCTCAGAGGTTTGAATATAATGTGCTGTATAACCAGGACCTGTGCAAGTTAGCTGTCATATTAAATTTTTTTCAATTCAATTTTATTGATAGTATCAAGTCATAACAAGAGTTATCTCAAGACACTTTACAGATAGAGTAGGTCTAGACCACACTATAATTTACAAAGACCCAACCATTCCAGTAATTCCCCCAAGAGCAAGCATTTAGTGCAACAGTGGCGAGGAAAAACGTCCTTTTAGGCAGAAACTTTGGATGGTGAGGAAAACGTCCTTTTAGGGAGAAACCTCGGACAGACCCAGGCTCTTGGTAGGCGGTGTCTGATGGTGCCATATGCTGCAAAGAACTTCCTAATCTTCAAGTATTACCTTGCGTACCAAACGGACATGCAACTGTAACACCTGCTGCAGCTGGATTCTCAATTACCTTTCGAGGGAAATCATGTCCACATTCAAATTCTGCGTAGGGAGGAGGTCGGGGTGAATGGATGGGTCAAACAAACATGGGACTTTTTTCACCCAGTAGGCTAGAGGTCGATCGATATGGGTTTTCTCAGGCTGATGCCGATCTTTTGAAATCAGGGTTGTAGTTGTAGTTAAAAGAGACCACCGATATATGCCGATTATTTTTGGCCGATATTTGGCCGATATTTGCTTGTTTTTAACCTCTATTTGAAAGATAAAATTTAACACTAAGAAGTACTTAAGATACACAAAATTTCTCAACAAAAACATTTATTGAACACTTGAACACCAATCTGCACTTGTATACTTACATTAAACATGTATAATGTAAAAACATATATTGTATAAATAAACAAAACGGGTAAGAAGAAAGAAAGAAAATAAATTTAACTTTGTCAAATAAACTTTTCAATTAAAAGATAAAGTTTAGTGCACTTCGCAGCATTTATCAAACAGCTGAGAACAATAAAATAAATTCACCATTTTAACAATAGTAGTGCTGATACAGTAGCCGCAACCAGCAGCATTTTCTTAGTTTTTTTGGTGTTGGGTGGGTGAAGCGCTGCCATAAGGGGGTGGTTTTCTTTTCAGCCATCAGACTTAATGACTAAAAAAGGGGGAAAATACAAGGTTAAGTTAGTATTTTTGTATAGTATCTTCAACATTTGTTTTATAAATCAGCTAATAATTCAGTGCATTGTAAGTGATACAAGGCTAAAAACGTTTCTATCATCTTCCCATAAACTGTCCTGAAACATGTATTTTTGGTTGTTTTGTTTGTTGACAGACAAAGCCAAATGGACAAAACCTAATTAAGAGGGGAAACAACTTTAAGCCATATGGTCAAAATTAAATGATTTAATAATAATGTAATAACTATAACTTATAACAATAACGTATTTCACTAGTAAATTGCTGTTGAACGACAAAAACAACCACCATGGCAAAAGGGTATTTGACAACAACTTTGAATGCACCGCGACGCACCGTCTGTGTTGTTCTTCAGACAAGTATCTAAACAACGGCAGCTGCACACTGTTTAACATGCTGCTGTTGGATTCTATACAGTGAAATAAATCACACTTTATACCGTTTAGCTGTCAGCATTTTAATCGTGTTTAATCCATCTGCTAGCTAACGGTAGGCTAACGTTAGCTGCTGACGAGTGTAATGTTAACTAGTGTCACATGGTGCGATGTTTCTGTTATTCTAACATTCGTTTTCGGAGCATCAGAGAGCAACGCAGGCATATCAGTGGCGCCGAAATGAGGCACAGAAATCCACGTTGCTATTCGGTCCAGTAGATACGGGTCGTTAAGGCACAGGTGCCATATTAGCAGCGGGTCTACCAACCCTAGCAACGACGCTAGCAAAGCAAAGCCAGTCCTTCACTAGCCTATGGTGCGGTGGTCTCTTTTAACTACAACTTCTTTCTCTGCATTGAGTTCACAACCCTCTCAAATATAAACACACAAACAGAACAAATAATAAAAGTCTCAGATCCACTGTCTGTGATTGCAAAATTCTAGCTTAATTATTGTGACATGACAGCATGACACGACAGCTATCAATATCCAAAGTAGCCGAACGTCATGTCGCCTATTCATGTTTTTTCTCGAAGTTAGCAGTAACAAGTCATACGTTTTTCATTAAATATATACAACTTATAAGAATTTAATCCTTACCGTTTTTTCCGAGGAACAGCTCCTTCCTTAGGCACTGGATGAGGTCTGCTCACTCTGCTGGTAATTGACTCTAGGGGCAGCGTGCGTCGAACACGCGTTCCACAACAACAACACCAGGCTGCCCGCAGATGCGCCTGCCTATTAATCGGCTTGATATTGGCCGATGCCGATTATGTAAAAAAAGCCAAAAAATCGGCCTACCGATTAATCGGTCGACCTCTACAGTAGGCCGCTGTTCGTGTCCCGCTTGAAACCAATAGTCAACATTGACTTATGTAACATACTTCAATTGCGTACGTAAGTTAAGCTACATAACAAATGCACTTACATTAACCCAAACCGTTATCTTTTCCTGAATCTAACCAAGTAGTTTTGTTTCAATTCACAACGTCAACCACATTTATAAAACTGCAACCGTTTCACAACACCGTTCGCTGGTAAGAGGATGTGTAATCTGGGACAAAATACGTTTACCTCGAAACATAATTAAGAATGCAGTTTAGTTATATGGGAATGTCGTTTTTTAGGAGAAAGGGTTTACTGTGCAGAGGTGCTGGGTGGATTCCCAAAGATTATCTAATAACTTTGTAACTGCCTCCAAAGCCACATAAATAAACGAGATATAACAAGAGAATATGAGATAATTAGTCAATAACAAAGCTGGAGATGCTGCTTTTTACTTTTAATGGAGCCCACTGTTTCCAGTCCTTGTGCATAGCTATGCAAACACATCCTGGAGGTACAGTATCTCTCTGTAGGTCCTGCAGGCATGAAATTGTTGTTTATCTAGACCGAAAACACGTTTGATCTAATGTTCCTCTTACTCCAAAATATCTCACTGCTATGGTTAATAAAATATCCATGGTCATAAACGAATGGCAACACAAAAGTCAACCACTGTGTTATGTTTGATGTGAGGTCATTCTCTGAGCATGATACTACAGTGTATTGCCCCCATAGTCAATCTGAGTTTGCTTAGCAAACTCTGCAGGAAGTGTGGAGTCATAAACTCCAGCTTAAGGTTTATTTAATTTTATCACAATAATCAATTAGGGTTTTATTACCTGGCAGGGGAATACAAAGGAATATATATAGCACCAGGATGTAATAAAAAGCATATTGCAGCTTAGAAGCACATGGTTGTTTTTTTTTTGGATTCGTGGCACAAAAAAAAAACTCTTGCTTCCTCTTTATATCATTTTGTCCATCTCTTTTTCTTTAAGGCAGAGAAAACATTTACACACACACACACACACACACACACACACACACACACACACACACACACACACACACACACACACACACACACACACACACACACACACACACACACACACACACACACACACAGAGCATGATGCTGCATTTTACTTCCAGTGTTCATGTTTGCATCTTACTGATGGTTTGCTGTGTATCAAGTTTCTCTGACTTGCTCACTGATCACAACCCCATCAGGCCTCTCAGTCATCAGGCAGAGGTCTTCTAGTTGTACCCAGAATTAGATCCAGGTCAGGTGAGGGGGCCTTCAGTTACTGTAGTCCTGCTCTCTGGGACAAGCTGCCTGATGACCTGAGGTCCGTCACAACTGTGTCCACATTCAAAACCTTCGTCAGGCATTTGAATAATTACTGTTTGTGATAATGTCAAGACCAGAATTTTGGTCTTGACATTGTTGCTAATTACTCGATCTGTCTTTCATATCCTTTCAGCATGATGGAAATGCAGTTTTTGTCTCCATAGGACAAAAGCAAGTCAGAAATCAAGATCTGAATAATCTGTCTTTTAGGCCCTGAAAACCTGAAGCCTGTCAAACAGTAATGAGTGATGGGGTCCTACATGAACACACAGATTTTTGCCAGAGTTTTTGTTATTTCAGATTTCTACCTGTTTCTACCTGACTGCGCTCTCCTCACCGCTTTAAAGTGGGTGGGACTCAGTAGGAAAAATACAATATCTTCCGTGTACCAATCAGGATGAAGCAAATATGAAATTAAAATCTGATGAAAGTTGATGGGTTTTTCCCAGGCAACTGTCAATTAAATAGGATGAAGCCACAGTTTCATTCATTTTTAGTATAAAAAAACTGAATAAATAATACCATATTTAACTTTAAATGTTGCACATTAAGTCATTAATATATAATGTTGGAGAGAAATACTTTGTTGTTTGTGTGTTGAAAGGACTTTCTATCAATCAGAACTGTTGCAGTTGCTCATTACACCCCAGATGTTGCCTCATGTGGTACTGATGAGCTCATTTCATTGGCCAAATGACAAATCAAGCTCATTTTCACTCGCAAAAAAACAGTATCTTAAGCCTTCGCCTCGGGTCAGTGCAAGAATTATTTGTCAGATGAGACTTTTTAACCTCTGAACTTGGCGAGAAATATCATAAGAGGAGCATGCACTCATTTCACAAGAAGTATGGTTCCTCTGAGCTGCCTCAAGGTGACGTATCGAGCAAAGAATGTGCTGATTTCAGATGTGGCGAATGGCAGCCATGATGATTGTCAAATCATTACAGTGTTGTTATTGAAACCATGTTTCACTCAGCAGGAGAGACTCGAGCCATTTTTAAGAAGGCCAGTGAACCACAGCAAACGTAAAAGCGAATAATTAGCCGATCTGAGGGCTGATTTAAAAGCTTGTGATGAGTCAGATTAACACTTGGATCAGGCAACAGTGGCAGATGATCATAGGATGATTGATTCCTCTGATGATTGACTGTTGCAGTTTCAGCTTTTAATCAGATTTTTGGATTAAACTACCGCATTTGCTGCATACTGTAAACAATCTTTTATTCAGTGTGGGATGTGATGTCTTCTGGAATTCAGTTTCCTGTTGAAATATTGGTGTTGGTCTGACACAACTCCTGAGAAATCCAATGAAAAAACGACTCACAACGAATACTCTGCAATTTCAAAATCTTCATTTCTTAAAGCACATAGACAATGAAGGACTGAGCAATATAAACAATGCAACTGCAAAAACCAGCTGAGACTTTATATTGGCTTACAGTTATTTTTGGGATGTCTGGAGTTTGGTATTTAACCAGGATTGATAGCAGGAGTTTGTCAAATTCCTGTGGTTAAAGCCCCCAGGGAAAATAATTGTTTGCAAATGCTAATTGATTTAGCAAGTAAGCGATGTTAGTGTTCAATAACTGGTTTAGATGGAGGAGATTGCTCTGAAATTATTGCAACTTATTAGGAATTAGGAATGTTCCCCTCTAAAGGCAGTAAATCATTTTCACAATCTAATTGGACAGCTTATTTTATAAAAGTCATAATGAATCTTTCTTATATCAACATCAATGCAGGGTTTCAAAGGATTCCTCAGGGAATGGTCTGACTGGCCACCATCAATCTTTCTGTGTCAAGGGGGAAAAATTGGAGGTGGTTAGCACATTATATCATTATAGTAATCATAACTTCACTTAGGCAGAGTGTTTGGGGGTAAACTCAGTGATCCTAAAAAGTGTTTACAATAGCAATCCTAAACATAATTTGAGATAATGCGGGCTACAGTATTGCTCAATCTACAATGTTCTGCTATTATTAATTCTATTAAAATGACTGCTATATCTGGCAGTACAGCTATTGCTAACTGCTGCGGCTACGTTTTCCCCAATAGAATGTAAAAGTAAATTACACAAGTAAATGGAGATATGATGACCCCAACTTTTATAATATCTTGATTTGTACATGTTTATGCATGGACAGTATATGTATGTGAGTATATGTGTCGTGTGTTTGTGTATAGTCTATCATATTTAACCGTGTTAGATTGATGAAATGGTTTGATCTCATTGTGAGCCGCTGCTATCAGAGCCTGAAACATGTGTTTACTCAAGCGATGAATTGCTTTTCTTCCCTGGCCTGAATCCATATAATCATCTTTAACTTAATACCATTCTGGGTTTGTGTCGCTGCATTTTCATGATAGAAAGTAACAAAAGATTGTCCCAGAAAAGTGGAGAACAAAGCAATAACAAAGTAATAACAAAGTAATATATCCATATTAGAGGTTAACTGTGTGTGTGTGTGTGTGTGTGTGTGTGTGTGTATGTGTGTGTGAGGTTTTTATTTAAAACACATTATAAATTGCAGCAGCATTTAATGTCAACACAACAAACCGGTACTAGATGCAAAGTAAAGGATCACCAAATTGTTATCCTGAGGGGAAGATGAAAGTCTGGACCAATTTTCGTGGCAATCCATCCAACAGTTTTTGTGACATTTCACTCAAAACCACAAATGTCAACCTGCTGGTGGCACGAGTTGACAAGTCAGGGGATCACCAAAATCACAAGGCTTCATCATCTGTGGAACATGAATGTCTTTGCAAAATTTCATGGCAATCCATCCAATAGTTGATGAGATATTTTAGTCTGGACCAAAGTGGGGGCTGACTGAAAAACCTGCATTCAAACCAACAAACCAACATGCACAGAGCTATGATGCTATTATGTCATTTCTGTGATAGAGCTGGATTGCATTTTAAGTGAAATGTGTTACTTATGTTTGTTTGGATTAAAGATGAATCATAATTATATTTTTTTCAGTGGTATTGCATAATACATTGACAATATAAAACCTCTTTTGTCCCTGGGACATACATTTTTTAGCAAACATTCAGTGATGGCTTTTCGCTGTATCCTAACCAGTGGATACACTAATGATGTGCACATGATCCAACATTCAAATGAACTCATAAATTCAGATTGCATGTTGTTGACATAAATCAAAAAACAGATAAAGTCTTCAAGAAAGGGATTATGGTTTGGCATGTAAAACAGTTTGGTTCAGATTATGGTTAAAATTGAGAAACTAAAGTTAGGATATTGTTTTGATAATGGTTAAGTAAGAAATGTGTTTCCTAAAAAGTGAACCTCTCACTCTCACAGTAGAAAACTCCTCTGTATAAGCTGGGAATTAAACCTAGGTCACCAGAGTTTAAGGCCATATCCACCCATACACCAACCCGACCACAACGCCCTCACTTTCCACCAGTGAGTGGGTTTGATGTGAAAACCACTGGCTGTTTCCTTCACATAATCCTCACATGGTGGGAAAATACCTCTGTCTTTTTTCATTAACATGAATAAATTTGCATTTTAGAACTTTTCATGAACATTTTGTGAGGGCGTTGATGGATATGAGTGGCTCATATGAAACTACATGCAGGAAGACATATCAAGAGTTTTATTGATGCTGAAAACTGACTTAATGACTTAAAGGTCCCATATTGTAGAAAGTGAAATGCTGAAGACCTGGAAACGCTGACCAATCAGAGCAGACTTGGCTTTTTTCAGGAGTGGGGCTTAAAGAAACAGGCGATCAAATGTAGCGTTCCAGACAGAGGGCGAAAACAGGTATATTCCAAGCGGCAACCTTCGGTGCTGAAATATGAAGCCAACGCAGAAGTGCCTAAAACTGCAGTTCATCGAGTGGCCACTTGAGGTTGGCTCCAAAAGGGAGTCAATCCCAAGACCCCCATGTTAAAATGGCCAGAATTAAACATGACTGCATAATTAGGCGGTTCCGCTTTGAGTGACCGATGTTCTGCCATCAAAGGACGCGAGTATAGACTGCAGGCTTCATTCAGCCCGCCTCTGCTCCATCCACTCTCAACCTATTTGTCCATTTTTGGATGAGGCGAATTCAGGCACTGACAAGATGGCGACCGGATTTTGAGCAGAATTTTGGCTCTTCAGAAACCTATGGGTGACATCACAGAGACTATGTCCGTATTTTATACAGTCTATGGTAAATTCAAACAGACAGTATGAGTGTTTTTTGCATGTAAACACGTTTTAGTAAAACCCAAAATACAAGTAGAACCTGAAAATTAGCATAATATGTGACCTTTAAGACTATCTCTGATTGCAAAATTAAACCTTTTCTCTCTGTCTCTCTGTTCCAAACAGCACTGACAAATATCCTAATTAGAGCCAGATATAAGCTGCAAAATTCTTCTCAATGGTTAACTGAGCGCTGATGTCAGAGATGCAGCGGAGGTGAAAGTTGAAGCCATTGATTCACTTTGCCTGTTAGACTTTGAAAAAGTTAATGGGACAATATGGCTTTAACTTTTATTCCTTGTTTGTTTTCGATAATCTGCTGTACTTTGTGTGGAGTATAAAAAGTCAGTGTAAATCTCCATAGCTACTCATTCATTTAGATTTATTTTTTTGAACAGAAACTTAATAAAAATCCAGTTAACGTTTAGCCTTTTAGTGTTTAAAGACTTTAAGCCCATCTGGAATCAATCAACTTGAAACAATTACATGTAGCTTACTGGGTTGACATTGTGGACTCGCAAAGATGAGACATTTTAACTTATAACACTTACGTGTTCCTTCAATTTGAATACTGTATTTTAAATATGGTTTGTTTGTAATGATATTTCACATCAAGAAAAGAAGGATCTTGAGCTTGAAGCTTCTATAAGCCTGGTGACATATACTGCAAGATCATAGCATCAACAAGGAAGAGAAAAAAAGGGTTTTCATACAACTTTAACTGATTAGCCTTTGTACAAACACAGGGTTGTATGAAAGCTCATTATAGTTCTATAAGAGTTGTCTTTTGGCCACACATGGTTTAGATTTTGGAGAGGTCAGGGGTCATCATACATCTTAATCAGCCAATAATAAGTATCAGCATGAACTCTCACCTCCATCATCTTTTGCCTATTGCTCCAGACAGAGGGATTGAATCTCAAAAGTCTTTCTCATTAAATTGTCTTCCATTGAAGTTAATTTGCACCATCCTTGTACCTTAAGTCTGTTTTCTTTACCTAGCTAATCCCAAATGCATCGTTTTAACTATGATGTTCTCTCCTTGTGTATTTTCCCCAACCGTGCCTACATTAACGCTTTATACCTAAAGTTAATACGGCTAAGCAACACTTTAGTCTTTGCTGGATTTCTGTGAAGAGGTCAAAAATAGAGGCTCACAGAAAATGTATATGGACAGGATGATGCACTAGTGAGGCGGGAAGGACAGAGCAAATATGACACCCTCAGGAGAGATAAGTCAGACAGACCCCCCAGACGTCTGTGTGTTCAGCAAATGTGATTAGGGGTCAATTAGGGGAGGAACATTTTGACACATGTCTTATATTTGGAGTGAGAAGAATGAGATATCAGCGGTGCAGAGGAAGGTGGAGATTGTATGGTGGATATTCAATACGCTGCTGGTGTTAGAGAGGCCATAAGGTACTGAGGTCCATTTAAGTTTGTGCCTCGCATTCCAAAATATATCTCCTCTTTGATTGCAGTTTTTAATAAAGAGCCTGACTTGTGTTTAATATATTATAAGTAATAAAATAATATATATAAGTTTTGCAGTCAACAATTTTCCACACTATTGTTATTTGGAGCAAAGTTATCTTAGCATTGTGCTTTTGATCCATTGCAGGACCAGGCTTTAATTTTCTCTGGGAATCAGTCCACAACAGTGAGAAAGTACACATACAAGAATGACATGACCTCACATTTCTACATGCGTACATAAAGTCAGTAATATGTCGAGGTTCCCTACGTCATTGGAGAGCTCTGTGAAACCGCTAAAGCAGAGCTGGAAGCCTTGTTTTGGTAAACACTCCTCTAGAAACCACCCCGATCAGAATGTGGCTTGGCCTGCTGCCAGAATTAATATGTGGTTAATGACAAGGTTTGGCAAGCTGCCCTGCTCTATTGATCCAATGTGGATTCTTCCAGTCCACTTTATTACCCTAATGTAAAACATTCATCACTGATCATTTCTGCTGTCCAACTCAGCTGAACACTGTACAGTATATTCAGTATTTTTACTTTGTTGGGCACAGGGTTCTCTCGCAGAAACTGCATATTTGAGATGATCAGATTTGCATCAAATTTACATACGTTTGTCCTTTAAACCCTTATGTAGGTAAGAGGCCACTACTTCAGTATTACAGTAAGATATGCAAAATCGTTACAAGTAACAACTGTTTCAGATTTCTGTTAGGCAAAAAGACTGCAAAAGAACAGCAGAACAGTTTAAAACAAACATAATAAAAAGCAGTTTATGTCTCACATCATGAGCCTGGCTAAAGAGTGTTTTGCTTTAGTGAATGTAAACTATACGTGACAACATCTGGAGGTGATCTACTGTATGCAGCATGATGTTAGCACTAATGCCTGACAGCCAGCGGGATGGAGAGAGGGTCCCTTAAAAGCAACACGGGCTGCTCTGAATGAAGCTATTAATCCAGCTGTAGACTTAATGTAGAGTGTGAAAAGAGCTGCAGTGAGAGCTGGGACCCTGTCATATGCTCATCCATCCGTCTCTGTCTCTCTGACTGTCTCTCATTCTGTTTAACTCTGTCCCTGGGATGGGCTCCAGGTGTGTTGTAACAGTGTGGTTGTTTCCATCGTATACACTCACCGCACAGGCGCCAGAGTGCTGTGGTTCCTCAAGATAAGTTTTCATGAACAGTTGGTTTGGATGAGCCAGAGCCACTTAGAGTGACACCACCTCATAATCTTTGTTAACTTTTATTAGGGCAGTTTTGGGTTGACCTTGTCAGACTCACGCCGTGCTCATCAGTTTGATAGTGTCCATCTATGGGGAATAGCTAGTGAACGATTGAACTGTAACTCTTTTTATTCAAATTCTGGTCACCGAACAACTGACAGTTGCATGATTTGATTAAAGGTCCCATGGCATGAAAATTCTTTTAACATTTTATTTTAATATGCATTCCCCAGCCTGCCTATGGTCCCCCAGTGGCTAGAAATGGTGATAGGTGTAAACCGAGCCCTGGGTATCCTGCTCTGCCTTTGAGAAAATGAAAGCTCAGATGGGCCGATCTGGAATCTTCTCCTTATGACGTCATAAGGAGCAAGATTACCTCCCCTTTCTCTGCTTTGCCCGCCCAGACAATTTGGCCCACCCATGAGAGAGAGACATCATGGCTTTCAAACGAGCAAAGTGGCAGTTGGGCAAGGCCACACCCCCCCCCTCCACCTTGCCCCCCTCCTCCTCAATAGCTACAGACACAGAAATGGCACATACTAAGGAAAGCTAGAGCAAGTGGGACTTGCTCTAGTGGCTGTAATTCTGCACCATGGCTGAATTTTGGGAAACAGACTTCAGAAACAGTATTAGGGGACCACTGATGCCTATATAAAAGCATCCAAAGAGCACCATGTCATGGGACCTTTAACAAGCATTTCCTGTTTAGCCAAGATAAAGCTTATTCCTTTCTGCCATAGAGATCCACTGTTGTTAAAAAAAATACTAAACACACACCAATGAGCCACACTGTTGCACTGGGTCACATGTTCCTTCTTTACAATTACCTTCTGGATTGAAGTTTATTATTCCTGCTGCCATAAATACTCACTAGAGCACTCACAAGTCCATGGCTACAATTTTTCCCAGCAAATGCATTCTTTACTCCTGTTTGAATGACATTTTATGAAAACCACAGTGCCCAGCTGTATATTTGTGACCAATTCTTAAAGATCCACGCTTTAGGAAGAAATGGGCTCGGGGCTGAGGGCAATAGACAGGGTTAGGGTATTTGGAAAGACAACACACATTGGTTTTTGTCTTTTTAGGGATTTGTTGACATTAACAAAAATATAGACAATGGTATAGTTTTCTCCATTGTCTTTTTTTCTAACTAGCCACCAAACTATGCACTCTTTTTCTTTGATTTTTCTTTATACTTGGAAAAGATTGAAGTTAAAGTATCAAAACTATGTTGTTTGGTAAGGAGGGCTGAGATAAGGCTCAGGCTAACACACTGTGTTTGGTGGCTGTATGAATTTCACCATTTTGACAGACATAGGGATGACTAGATAATTTGATATATACTGTGTGTGTGTGTGTGTGTGTGTGTGTGTGTGTGTATATAAAAAAATATCCTTTAAGCACAGTTTTTTATTGAATATAATTTATCTTCATTTAAGTAGAAAATAGTTAAAGATATTTAGAACTGAAAATCGCCTTATTTTGTGGTCACAAAATGAGGTTTAAATGTCAAAAACAGATTATAGAAATGATCCAAAAGATGAAGGCTGAAGCAATAGATTCATAGTTTGATTATAGACATTCATATGTTTGTATGATTGTGTGTCTGCTGCTCACATATATGTTAAAAGAAGCGGAAAAAATGACTTGTTCTTTTTAGGGATTTGTTGTTTTGTTAACAAAAATATAGACAATCACCAGTCTTCTCCATGGTCTCTTTTTCTATGTTCCTCCATTTTGGCAGTTGTACTGCATCTACTGTATGTAATTGTAATAAAGCACTGTTCTCTAAAAATCACAGAAAATATCGAAAAAGATAATTGCCAAAGATCCTCAAATCCTCTCTTCTTTTATGTTCTCTCTTTTGGTTCCCACATCTTACTTTACCTTTCCTCTCAAACCTATTTTCCTAAATGTACCTATTCAATCCCCTTTTTTGCACCTGTCATCATATTTAAGCACCACTTTTCTGTCTCTTCTCACCATGTGACGCCTTACCTCTTCCCACTGGCCCATACCATCCTGTCCCATCCCATCCTGTCCTGTCACGCCTCGCCTTTCCCTGTCATCCCACCCCATCATGTCCTGTCCAATCCCTTCCAATGCCATCTTATTCCTCACTTCAGATTGCCTCTCTTCTCGTGTCTTTCTTTCCTCCCTTCTACCCTGATCCCTGCCTCTCCCCTGCTTCGCATTCCTCTCTCCTTTTTCCTCTTTAATAAGTGCTGTCACTGTAATATTTACCTCACAGTTGAAATATTGACAAACACGATGTGAATCTGCCCAGAAAGCCCTTTATAAACAGGACGAATTTGCCAAGGAAAGCCAAGCTCCATCTGGCTCAGATTGTTTGAGTTAAAGCAATTGCGTCTTTTAGCCTCCCCTCTGCGCGCATGCGATCTCTCACACACACACACACACACACACACACACACACACACACACACACACACACACACACACACACACACACACACACACACACACACACACACACACACACACACACACACACACACACACATGTGCAAAGGGTGAAGGAATTGTTACAATCCAGCTGCCTCCCATCCATGGCTCGGCCGCAACTGCCAAGAGATGATGATGCTGATGATGAAGTTGCACTGGACAGCATGCCAGCATTGGTCCCATGATGACATCACAGGCTGATGTCATGCAATCGGGTGTGGTGATTGGACAGGCAGCTGAGAGGGGTTATGTGTGTGTATGTGCGTGCACATGTTAGGGCAGGGTGAAAATATGTAGTATCCTCTGGGGCTCTCTGCAGTCAGTCAGAGTTTTGGATGGACACTCACTATTGCGATTGTACTGGAGAAGGAAAAGATTGAGGAAGAGATGTAGAAGAAGGAGGAGGTGGTGGAAGAGCAGGAGGAAAAGTAGAGGAAAGAAGAAAAGCAGGAAGGAAACTGATAGAAAATTGTGATGTAAAGGTGGCAAGTGTAAAAGAGACTGAGAAATAGAAGAAACAAGACAAGGGTCTACAGTCCTGCTACATTTATTTCAGACCGATCAACCAACTGATCGATCGATTGACCAACATTAGCCATGCCGTTAGCATGGTTAAAAATGAAATAAATAAAGCAGAAATAGAAATAAAACACTGCTGAGATCCCTCTGTAACAATTAGTAAAAGTACGAGTAATTATACTGTAAGTTAAAAGTCTTTATGCAGGTATGCAGGCCACCGGAAACAAGTTGTAGTCAGTGATTCAGCTCAAAGGGAATCCAGTGCACCACATACCTGTGATAGCACATTTCATCTTATCTTCTGTAGTCTATCATTGGGGACACCAGAGGAGTGGGTTTTCCTTAAAGCTTGTTTTTCCGCTCCTGAGAAAAAAAATCGGTTGTCATTTCTTGGACTTTGGTTGGCCTCCTTGTGGCAGTAAATTGCATGACAAACCTCCCACGCAGTCCACAAGCGATAGGAGCATATCAGCAGTTGTGGCTGTTGTCATAGTGAAAGAGACACAAAGTTATACTGTACTGACTGCATATAAAGTCAAATATATAATTATTAAAATAGGTAGCATCTGTAGAAAAAGTAACAGTAGACAAACTTGTTTCCTCAAAATAGAGGAAAGGACAATGAGTCTTTATCAGATATCAGTTGAAGATGAGTCATGTGTGGATGAAAGTAGGCCAGTCTGAGAATGAGAGACACAAGTATGTGTGTGTGTGTGTTTGTGTGTGCGTGTGTTGTGTGTGGCAGAAATCAGATATCAATGCTGAAGATGTAAGATTAGACCAAGTTGAGTCTTTATCAGATATCAGTCGAAGATGAGTCATGTGTGGATGAAAGTAGGCCAGTCTGAGAATGAGAGACACAGGTATTTGTGTGTGTGTGTTTGTGTGTTGTGTGTTGTGTGTTACAGAAATCAGATATCAATGCAGAAGATGTAAGATAAGAGCAAGCTGACCAGGAGACATTTAAAAAAAACAGATGATAGAAATGACCCAAAAGATGAAGGCTGAAGCAATGGATTTATAGTTTGATTATATATGTTAATATGTGTATGTTTGTGTGTCTGCACACATGTATGTTAGAAGAATGTGGAGCTTTTTGTCGGGAAAAAAGAATCATTAACCAGCAAGTGAGATTTCTTGAAATATATTTTATATCTTAATACCTACTGCTGCTGAGCTGAGAGTACCACGGCTGTGTGTTACATAATTTAGGGTTTGTTTTGCTGCTATGACGCAACTTCAAATATGGCCCCACAAACCCAGGAGGTTAGTTTATAGACATGTAATTTACTTTTATAAGCCCAGCTTTAGTAGTTGGGAGTCAAAGATGAAGCAAGAAAAATAACTGCCAATGTTTGCATGGCCCACTAGAGCAATGCTCCACTCCAGAAGGATAAAAGATGAGAATATGAGGAAATATGGACACAGCTCTTCAATGTGTGTCAGTTTAAAAATGTTTTTTATTCTCGAAATGAGATGTACAGTATCAGCTAAATGGATACCTGACGGTAAGCACACAGATTTACTAATACAGTGCAGTTTGTAAGTATTTGGACAGTGACATGACTTTCATTGTTTTGACTCCACTTCAGCAGTTTGGATATGAAAGGAAACAATGACTGGGGGGTTAAAGTGCAAAATATCAGTGTTAAGGTTTTTTGGGATTCCTACATTGTAAGAATATTTACACGCACCCAGTTGGGGGGATTGTTTTAAAGAAAGGCTACAATTTAAACACAGTTTATCTGATGTGGATGTAACCCCCCTCAAATTATTTTATTTCAAATCTGGTCAAGATAAAACTGTCTAAATACTTACAGACTGCAACAACATCACTAGTGTTAGATGGACTGTACTGTTTTACAATAAGGAAATATTTGTCTGTAACTAATATTTTGTATTATTTAACTAGTAGTTTAATTGTAGAATGCTTAATACGGATAAATACTGGGGAGCAGCTCTGTGAGGAGTTTAGTGCGGCCTGATTGGTTTAAAGAAATGCCATCAAAGAAGAGCACGTTTTCCTCCCATCCCCGAATGCTATGTGGAGTAGCCAGACCCTCCTTCACGTGCTTTGGAGGAGGGTCTGGCAAAGCAAGACAGAGCCAGGATAGCTTTTTCCACCTGTTTCCTGTCTTTATGCTAAGCTAAGCTGTTTCCTGTCTTTATGCTAAGCTAAGCTAACAGTCTCTTGGCTGTAGGTAGCTCACATATTCAATGGGCAGACATGTGTTATCGATCTTCTCATCTCACTCTCAACAAGAGAGCAAATAAAATGTAGCTTTAGCTTCCAAAAATGTTGAACGTTTCCTTTTAAAGGGTTTTTTAACATACAACCCACACATGCTGCCGGGCTGGGAGAAGACTGTCTGACTGTTACACTGACAGGCGCGGCTGACAGGTAGTAAGGTCTGCAGTGGTTGATCCCTGGCCAGCAGGGTGTGGGTTCACTTCCTTTGCCAGCACTGTGTCAAAACTCTGGCACAAAGCTCCACGTCCTCTGGTGGGTGGAGATTGTGTGTTGTCTGGTGATGAAGTGCCCCGTCATTGCAGATGAATGAAGGAGGGGATAGGAGACTTAGAGTGACATCATAGACATCATTTGAGATGTTTGTAAGCATCAATGGGTGTACACAGATGGAAAGATATCCAGCATGTGTGAAGGTGCTTGTATTTGTGTGCACAGGCACATGGGTGTGTGCACTTTCCTTAATCACGGATGGTCCCTTCTACTGTAAATCCCTCCAGCTGACAGGAGCTTCTGGTTGTAGTAATTGTCTTTTTATAGCCACAGACTGAGACGCCCCTTGACCCAGGGAAGTCAAACAGACAAGCACTTCAAAATCACCTGCTAGTCAGTAAAGAAGAAGCTTACTAAATGATAGCAAAGGAAAGTGAAAGAGGAATAAGTGCTTTGGGGGGAATTTAGGAATGTTAAAATGTCATTGGTCCCTGAGGCCAATCAGAAAAAAACTCACACAAGTGGCAGTAGCCGCTCAAGACGTTACATAACTTTTGCTTCATTTTGTTTCTCTTGAACTATACTTATCTGACTTTTGGCCCCCGTAAAAAAAACAGTCTTGTATTGTTACTGAACAGAATAGTAACAAGATTAGACCTGGCTCGGCTTTGTGTGTGTAATAACTCCACCTCTGTGGCATTCATAACACAGGCCTGGGTCCCAGTTAAGAGGGAAAAAGGATAAAATAAAGCAGCGACAGCGCTCTTATCCGACTCTCCCCTCCCTTTGCCTTTCCTTCCTGCGAAATCAGATCTGAGCTCTGGCCTGTCTCTCCACCCGGCCCCCCGAGAGGGTGGCTGTCTGTCCTCAGCACTTCCTTCTCCGGCCTCGGCAACACAAGTGGCGTTAGGGCTGTTGCGTAACTACAGGCCAAAGGCACGATGTTATGAGGTCATCTCCCTGTGACCGACGTTATGCCTGCCTACTCCTCTCCAGCCAGGCTCAAGCTGCTCCTCCCTTCCTGAATGCATCTTGTGATGTAGGCTAGTGAAAGTAGGTCTGAGGTTATGTCCTGTTACAGCTGGCACACATACAGGGATTGGAAACAATTACATTGAGGCCGTTATGTCATAAATCAACACACACAACAAATATATCCTACAATTTACCTTCTGACACCGTCTCAACAAAGATGAAAGTGTCACAAAGTTAGCACTTATTGCAGAGCTATTGTATTGAGTTGCATTAGAGCAGAGAGAGAGTTTGCTGGGCATTTGTGGTGTTACAAATATGTCCACTTTCCTTTAAGTCACTTGTTTGTAACCTCAAGTATTAATGTTTTAGACAAAGTGCTTGTTGCCTTTTGATTTTTGCATCTTTCTGAAACAAACAATCCGACAAGCACGTCCACTTGCAGGAGTCCAGGAGTGCAAAGATAACAAAGATTGAAGGATCTGAACTTCTCTCTCAAACTCTCTCTTTTTTTCACACATTTTTTGTGGTGTCAGTCATTGTGTCAGTCGGCGTGTCAGTCGTTGTATCAATCGTTCTGTCATTTCTGTCTGTCGTTCTGTCAGTCTGTCTGTCTGACTGACTTTTCCTCTAGTGCCACCAAGAGTTTGACATTTTGGGATTTTAGTGAAATATCTTGACAATTATTTGGTGGATTGCGATGAACTTTGGTATAGACATCCATGTTGCGGACAGGATAAATCCTTGTTACTTTGGTAACCTAATTTTTCCTTTGGTGCCACCAGCAGTAAAGCACCACTGTGCAGCCTCTCAAAGCAGCCAGCATGGCTGTAGACTCTTCAGTTTTGTTTTATAATTACTTCTGTCACTTTTCGTACGTGCAGTGGAGTGCAACCCCAGGACTGCCTTTTTAAAAATGTGCAGCATTGTCCACGTTTGTATGATTCTTTGAGATAACAAAAACACACAAGAGATTCCTGGAGATAGGTCCTTGAGGCAGTGTAATGCCACCAGGAGGAGGCTATGACCGTAGGCTTTTTTGCTGTGCATACAAGTATGTCCATTTGGGAAGGGAATTGACTTTAGACATCGTCTGACGACACGTCGTACAAACTAGCTCATTTCAAGAACATCAAACCCAACTGCCTGCCACATAAAGAATAATAATTTTCTCGTGTACTATTTCTAACAGGGCTTAGGTCTGACTTCAACAGGCCAAGAACAGGAAATATTACATTCTGACACCTTCCCACAACTCACCCTTTATCATATAACTTCTCTGCCTGAAATCTCTGACAATATAAAACGTTGTCTTTGTGCTTATCAATCAAGGCATCAGTGAACTCAAACAGGAAATGCTTTTTAAATGACCACGCTGCCCTTGTACCATAACGCTGTGCTAACCAATTAGCTGCCAATAATGATATGCTTGTGTGTATGTAAGAAATGGACCCTGGCTCTGAGCACAGTTATTAGTTTTGTTTAGACCGTGAGGGGTGACAAAGTCTCAAAAGGTCTCTTTGAGAAGCTCCTCAGGTGCATTTTGTCATTGCGGTCTGTGGCCTTATCTGATGAACTGTGAAATAAAGCTAGCATTCTGTGGACCACTTCAACATTTCCTATTGCAAAAACTACAACATTTTGTGCTGTAGATGGTCACGACATAGAGTGGAGACGAAGTGGCGCACAGAAATGGCGATAAGCATCAAATTGCTCCCATCAGCGACAAAACTGTCTCTGTTTCTCACAATTTGTGGCTCAGGCCATGGTCCCCAGAAAAAGGGCGTCTCTTGAAATGGAGCTGAATAAGATACATTATGTCAGTAGGCAATAGAGAAAAAGCTATCGCAGCATTTAGGTAAGGAATGACAAGTGGTCAAACCATTTAACATCTATCTTGGTATACAAGTTTAATATGTGAGTGGAGAGTTTTCATAACTTCTGCTTGGCTCAGTTATTTTGCCATATTTTTATACTCCTAAATGAGTTTTTATAGGGATCCTAAAAATGAAGTACCTCCAGAAAAAGAATTCAGTAATGTGTGAGCAAACAACTAAAATCACTCTCAACACCTAAACTGAAATGAGAGAAGCCACACAGAGTTTCTAGTGGGCTTGGATAATGTGGGCACAGCATATCCCATGCATACTCGATGAAGATGCTCCATCAGCATTCTATCACTGGTCAGTGCTGCTATTTTTCTGTCCTGCCACTGCTACTGAGCCACTGTGTGTACAGTTTAAGATAAAAGGCTGCTCCTATCTGTGGGCAGAGGGTGTGTACACCAGATCAGCACGCACATTATCGTCAAGTGAATATTTACTCTCTGGCCCGGTGCCCTGGCTTCTCTCTCACAATGGCCTGTAACATGCTTTCTCTGCCTCCATGCTCACTGAATGTGTCCCGACACTTTGATCCGTCAAATGTTCACATTCCTGTTGAGTTTAATTCAATTTTCAGAACATAACCAGAGCTAGGTTGTATATTGTCAAATGGACAAGCTGATACAGTGACAGCATTGATACTTTGTGGAGCCAAGTGTAATGGTATTGCTGGCAGTGTCTACTGTGACATTATAATTTAGGTAACACCCTCATTATGGCTAAATGGGACTGTAAGAGTGACATAATACTACAGAGACCCTCAGCTCAATGGAAAACCCCCTCAACAATGATCGGTCTTCAACCCACAGTTGTGTTACTGTACGTCCCCAACACCTGCTGCTTTTTTTCACACTTTTAAACATTTTCCACATTTGTCTTTTCTCTTCATGCTTTTCTGCTGCCTCTATTCTGCCTGTATTTTCCCCTTTCTTGTTTGTTTACCTGTTTAGTTGTTATCATTTCAGTTTCCGGGTCCTTCCGCCTTTCGTACAGTGAAAACAAAGTGCTACACTGTAAGAGAGAAAGAAATTAAACAGCTAAACTTTTCCATGGAGATGAATTGTCTACATTCAGATCTCAGCCTGACTGCCACAGTGAGTTGCGCTCTGTTTTTTTAGCATTAATTTACACCAGCCTGGCACAGGGACCTAACTGTACAGCAACAGTGATGTTGAGGATGATGAAGACAATAATAATGGTAAGAGTAATGGAATACTACTTTCAGGTCTGTAGCGGCTGCTTACGCATGCATCAGAATGAGTCACAGGGAGGGGAGGGTCCTCCCTCCCTCTGCAACTTTGTGGTGAGGTATTAAAAAACTGGTTTGACAGACAGTTGCACAATCTGGATTATTTGCTATGGAACGCAGGGTTAATCGTGGTGGATGTGTTGATAAGGGGGGAATGCATGCACATTACTGCACTGTATATATGAAGAACAATTAAACAGGCAGGAGTTGAGGAGAAAGTTGAAAGAAGAAGGGATAAACAACAATATGGTGTTTGGAAGAGAGGATATTTTAATCTAATCCACCCTCAGGTTTTGCTGTTTATCTTTTACATTAAAGGGGTATTATTTTCATAGTTGTGACGGTCATTTCTATCACTTATTTTCACATTGTACGCACCAAAGTAATCACTAAGATCTGGGAACACTTTGACATTTCTACAATGCGTTCAGATGGGGCAAGAGACATTTAGAGAGATCAGGCAGGTTGTGGACGAGCCAACTGTTAAGCCAAATGATTTAAACCACTTTATTTGGAGGCAAAACATACAGCACACTTCAAATGTTGGTAATGTGTTGTAAGTATGGTAGGTATGTTTACAATGGACAATAGTCCAGTTGACTAAACCTAACCTGTATAAGTAGAAAATGTTAGCATGCTAACATTTTCTACTTTCTATTTTCTAAGATTGTTAACAAGGCAAACATTACTGTATATGCTTAACATCAGCATGTTTGGCATTGCTGTTGTGAGTATGTTAGCATGCTGATCTTAGCAATTAGTCTAAAAACAGTCTCACAGAGGCCTCACAGAGCCGCTAGCATGATTAGGAGAGTACAATCTTAATATTACCCATAGAGTTAGCCAAAGCTGGGAAAATAAGACAAATGGACAATAACAAATGTGTTGTTAAAAACTGGAATTGTCTTTTAACTCTTTGAATAACCACAAACATTTGCAAAACATCTTCCTAAGTAAACATTATTAGTATTTTGTTTTATGTTCAAAATCCTCTGGGGCCGTCTTTAACCCAGATGGGAAACAGAGGTGAGCTGCTCCAAAAATAGCTTTATGTCTTCCCTGTGGTGGTTCCCAGGTCTGTGACAGAGGAGTGAAACTAACACACTAAACTATAATTGTCTAAGGTATATCCAATACACTGACGTCTATTCATACGTCTCTTTCAGACACACACAAGCACATGCAGAATGTGGAAATGAGGATACTCATAGCTCCTGGGTATTTGTGAGCTCAATAACACAGCCGTTTAGTCCTGACGGCACTTCAGTCACAACAGGGACACACACTGGGGATTGTTCATCTCTTCACCGTGGAGTCATGCACTTGTTTGCTCTGTGCAGGAAGGAGCCCCTTACTTATTTAACAAGAAAACACAAATACAAGGCCGGCTGAATGAGGCCTTTATTGTTAACACTGGTGTGCTTTAAATAGCTAAATGGCTGTTTCTTGCTGTATGTGAATGTGGTGACACTGGTGCTGAAGCCTCCAAGACAAACAAAGAGTTGTATTTTTCCCTCTGCATTCATAGTGCAGGTGTGCACGAGTGTGTGTGCGCATATGCCTACATTGTGTGCATGCCCATGTCTCACTGGCTTTTTGTAAAGTTCCATAATATGTCGACATTTCACCACAGCACAGTATCCAGCATCACATTTTCCCTGGGACAGATGTAGCTAGCTCACGTCTGCCATGTATGTGAGCAGGCATACATACTGTAGCTTGGCATTGTGGGGTAGTGGAATAAGTCCACACAAGGTCTCACACAGTCAACAAGCTGGACAGCATCCACTCTGGCTGTAAGGTCTATAAACCAACGCAGGGCAACAAGGTCACATAGTTAGAAACACAACCGCTGCGTGAGTCACACGGGTTCTCTTAAAAGGTCTGGTGGCTTGAGGTATCGTTGGAAAAGCACACAAAGCCATCATGTTATAAGAAAGCGAGAGAAAAGTTTGATATGTTTTTCAGATAAGTATCCAAATTATTTACTGATCAAAGCATTGATTGAAAGACAATTGTAAAAGAAGTGATTTCTCCAACAAAACTGGCACCTCCTCAGGTTCCAATATGACGTGTTCACACAAGGAAAATGGCAACTTTACAGCACTTTATGCTTTCAACACTGCAGCTTGTGGAGGCAATGACCAGCAAAATACGTTTTTTACACTGTCTCATTCACCATCTCACCATGGACCCTCAACTGACATATTCAACAATGGTGTCTGATTACCTGTCTTTTCTTGAAAGTTTTTGGCATAAGTTCCTCATTTAGTTCTTGGGTGTGAGGAGATCCACTCTACTCTGCTTAAAAAAAGGGGGGAAAGTTGAATGAGTAACAATGCCAAGATCTGCTACAGTTACAGCTCACAATCTCCTCCCATGGGAAATATGCCACTAAACGGACATACCTCAAATCACAATGAGTAAATTGGGCTTGGATGCAAAATTGCATGCAAATTCAAAGTCAGACCGAGAAATAAAAGGGGCTTTAGTCACAGCAAATCAATTTGTGGTTTAATAATTTATTTGTCCATCTCTTACAGAGGGAAACATGTTAATATTGTTAAATATTTGTCCTATGGAAGTAGCTAAAAAAACATAGACAACTGAGGTGACCATGATTAAGTTGCATCCCTAACCCTAACCCCCTAACCCTGCTTTTTCCAATGTTTACAATACATTAGAGAATAATGAAATAGTTTCTACTTCTTTTCTAGGCCACCTTCACACAATTTACCCAGTTTCCCACCAAAGAATATAATAAATAAAATCTGTGGGCAAGAAATACACTATTTTGAGTGTTAAAACAGACGTACATGTATTTCCACTGATGGCCAAGCTTTAACGATTACCATGCTTTTGTCATGTTTATGGGCATTTATGTGGAATGTTTTGCCAGGGGAATCCTAATTTAATTTTATAAGAACTTCTCAGTGTTTTTTCTTTTTCTTTTTGCCCCTCTAGCCTATTTCATTACAGGACCATAGCCTACAAGCTGCGTCATGAATGTCATTAACAGTTGGTGAAATTACTTTAATGCCTTTAAAGTGCACTATTGATCGCAGTTGGTATGAAATCAGAAAGCCTCTGATGTCTTTTCAAAAATGCCTGCAAATGAAGAGTGCTCTGCTGATGTCGCACATTTCCCATTTTGGTTCTAAAGAAATCCATGTGAACCTACTAATTTAGTTCACTTCTAACAGCCAGTTTTCTTTTCAGACTCTTTAAATCTGTGTGTCTAATGAACTGCATGTAGTAGCTCTCGCCTTCTCAGTCTCTGTGTGTGCACATGTGTGTCGTGTTTATGCTCTGTATTGGAACTTTACTTTGGCTCAAACGAATAGCTTGACATTTTTGGAAATAAGCTAATTTGCTGATACCACTTTTGTTTGTACACAATATATGTAGCTGGAGCCAGCAGCCGGTTAGCTTAGCCTGGCTCTGTCCAAAGATAACAAACCTGCCTACCAGCACCTCTAAAGCTCACTAATTAGACGTTCTACTTTCTTTCCTGGCAATGAAATAGTCCGCCATGTAAACACTCCTTGGTTTTTAATTAACAAGATATTACTTTGTTTAATTGTGAACTTTAGAGGTGCTGGTAGATGGCTTTTGTTTCCCTAGAGAGCCAGGCTAGCTGTTCCCCCTGTTTGCAGTCTTTTCCAGCCGGTTAGCAGCTAAGCTAAGCTAACCGGCTGCTGGCTCCAGCTACATAAATTATTTAGCATACAATCATTAGGGTGGTATCAATCTTTTCATCTAGTGAATAAGCATAGTTCCCAAAATGTCAAACTATTCCTTCAAGGGCATTCATTAGACTATCCTAAAAAGAATATCCAATATAATATCCATTAGAGGTGTGAATCTTCACTGATCTCCCGATTCGATTACGATTATCAGGCCTTCGATTCGATATCTTGATGCATCACGATGCGTCAAAAAACATTTTTCTATTAAAGCCATATAGGATATTTGACTTGACAAACTTGCATTGTCAAGTGCAATGCCCAAGCTGCAATACGTAACTTTAGACTGGAATGATGAAGTGTTTGGGTTCATTTCTTTAAGGTAGCTACCACGAAGGTTTACCTATTTTGGATTAGTCATATACCACCCTACTTTTAACCAGCAAATCTATTGTGCTGTATTGGAATAACTGACCCCAGACAACTCTTTAACAAAAAAGGTATTGTTACTGAACAATAACTTAAATGTACAAATAATATTTAGCCGTTAGATTGAATAAAAAAAAAAACACAACACAAATCACACCTTTCAAATATGCTAACTGCAATATTTCTTCAAATGATATTACACACAACTACCCCTTTACCCGTTTCTCTATCAGTTTCCCCTTGAACTATCCAGCTACACAAAATGATTCCTCCTTACAGCAGTTTAAATGTAAAACTTACTCAAACCCTGTTAAACCACTGTGTTAACACACACCTACCCACCCACACACACACACACGGCGAGAGAAAAAAAAAAAAAAAAAGTTGCGGGCCAGATCTTCAGTGAAGCAAACACACAGAAATCCAACTTACAGTTAGCTGTAAGTTGCTAACAGCTCACCAGCTAAGGCAACGTCCTCTTCAGCAGGGAAACACGTCGTCCTCTCCGGTCCAAAATCAGCGTCCTCCGAATCATCAAACTCTCCGCCGTTAGCTCCAACTTTAGCTAGTCCGTTAGCTCCAACTTTAGCTAGTCCGTTAGCTCCAACTTTAGCTAGTGCGTTAGCTCCAACTTTAGCCAGGCACAGTAGCACGTTTGTTCTAAACCACTGCTGTTAGACAGGAAAAGTGCCGTAGTGTAGCTACATCTCCTCAGCTTCGTTATTCCACTTAGATCTTCTCCAAGCTAACTATTCTAGTTCTCTCGATGTTTCTCAGTTTTCTTTCCTCTTCTCGATTTGTGATTCTCTCCGCTCAGCCGTTTTGCGTGTGTGTGTGCCTGTGTTTGTTTGTTTGTGTGTCTGTCTGTGTGTGTGTGTGTGTGTGTGTGTGTGTGTGTGTGTGTGTGTGTGTGTGTGTGTGTGTGTGTGAAACGGGTTAGGCTACTGAGAATGTTATTTTACATTTGAATGTTTATGCCGTGGCCGGAAAATTAACGAGCGACGTCATTGCGTTATAATCGATTATGGTGGGCCACTGCATCGATGCAGCATTGTCCATGTCCGCAAACCGATGCAGCATCGTCCATGTCCGCAAACCGATGCATTGATTATTTGATTAATTTCAACACCTCTAATATCCATTAAGTTCGACATGCAAAGATAATGCTTTCACCACTTACTTTCCACTGCCAGCTTTAAGTGTCTTTATGATAAATGGCATGGTATCAGATTCGTACAATGAATATAAATTTGACCAAATAGGTTAGTTTTATGACATTTCATAGTTAAGTATTTCATTGAGCCAAAATAGCTGTAAATGTAAGAGAGAGAGAGAGAGAGAGAGAGAGAGAGAGAGAGAGAGAGAGTTAAAGAGTGGAGAGAGGGGGGCTGTTAGTTCATGAGCTGGTGGCCCATCTGCTTTGAGTTACTGAAACCCCCCTCCTCAATTAGACTCAGCATGATGTCAATAAAATGTCAGACTGGAGAAGCTATCACTTAAATTGGGCCTGTCAAGTAAGCCTATTGTTCATTCCTCAGCATTCCAGCGGGGGCAATCAGTCTGAAATGATTTGTAGTTTGATTAAGGTTACCACAATGTGCCATTTCTGATTTGATTTGGGCACTTGGCTTGAAAACATTGCCATAAAAGTTGTTTGCCTTTTACTGGGGATTTAGATATAGATATATAAAATATATAGACAGATAGATACACCATGTTCCAAATTATTATGCAAATTATATTTTACACTGATTTTCCTAAATAGTCGATGAATAGGCATTAGGGTATAAGTCGAATTTCATTGAACAAACCACCCAATGAAAACAGTATTTTTTTCAAAAATAAAAAAACTCAAAATGCACTGTTCCAAATTATTTTGCATAACAGAGTTTCAAAACATGTTATAGGTTGTAAAGAACTGAAAATGGTAATTTGCTGAATTTGCAGCATTAGGAGGTCATATTTACTGAAATCAAAAGCTATTTCAATCAAACACATTTTAACAGGGAAAGTTGCATGTTAACATAGGACCCCTTCTTTGATATTTTGATAGACTCATTGAACTTGTGAGTTTATGGAGAGTTCCTGCTTGAATTTCTTTGCAGGATGTAAGAATAGCCTCCCAGAGCTGCTGTTTTGCTTGAGGATGCTCAAAAGGTTCTCAATAGGGTTGAGGTCAGGGGAGGATGGGGGCCACACCATGAGTTTCTCTCCTTTTATGCCCATAGCAGCCAATGACACAGAGATATTCTTTACAGTATGAGATGATGCATTGTCATGCATGAAGATGATTGTGCTACGGAAGGCACGGTTCTTCTTTTTGTACCATGGAAGAAAGTGGTCAGTCAGAAACACAACATACTTACATAACATACATACTTTGCCAAGGTCATTTTCACACCTTCAGGGACCCTAAAGGGGCCTACCAGCTCTCTCCCCATGATTCCAGCCCAAAACATGACTTCGCCACCTCCTTGCTGACGTTGCAGCCTTATTGGGACATGGTGGCCATCCACCAACCATCCACTACTCCATCCATCTGGACCATCCAGGGTTGCACGGCACTCATCAGTAAACAAAAAAAACCAAACAGAATAACAGCAGCTCTGGGAGGCTATTCTGACATCCTGCAAAGAAATTCAAGCAGAAACTCTCCATAAACTCACAAGTTCAAGGATGCAAGCTTTGACTTCAGTAAATACATTTATGTTTCTCCTCTCTTATTGCACTGCAAATTTATTAGGAGTTCCCTGGTTTTAGCGACGGGAGTTTCCCAACAAGATTGTCTCCTCTCTCCTACAAACCATGCATCATCCAGCAGCGCCTACGTGCTGATATCCAGAATTATTATTGTCAATTTAAATTTCTGAATGTTTGCACCGAATGCAGGCATGTTCTCAGAGAGTCAATCCAGGGCCTGAAAAACGGTGATCCATGGAAAAGGTCACACATTCCCCACCACTCCCAGTGGGAAAACAGGAGAGCCCACACCTTCTCAGGAACGCAGAGTCCAGCTACCCTGAAATCTGACAACAATTACCACATGAATTTTGGCATATTATAATGACATTTTTCTGCAGACCTCCACTCAATAGTGTTTAGGCAGTCTGGAGATCATATGTAGGCTATTTTGTAGTTTTAACAGTAAAAACTATCCATTTATGGTATTTAGTCTTCAACTAAATCTGTTGGAGAGCTCGAACTTCACATAACAGAGTGCAATGATACGTAGGCTTAAAGCTCTGTAAATCACAAACTCTAGACTACACGTCGATATAACTAAACCGCCAAGCCTCTATCAACATTACATCTCAAATTCCAATACGCCTCACGAACATAAAGATTTAATCAAGTGTTGTGAAAATGTGACAGCCACGGTTTAACAGCAGCGCAATGAGAGCATAGACGACCTACTAGCTGCCTTTGAATCAATGCCAGAGCGCTCTTAAAGGTTTAAGAATGCTGGTGATTGCTGTAATTGCTGTGCAGCCAGGGTCTGATACAGACTCATACAGAGAAATAAAAAAAACTTTTATACTCATATGTTTCTATAGGAACCTCTCTTAACATTGTAAAGATGTGTTCTTGGTTTACTGACAGCCTATACACTTAGATTTTATGGTACAAGCGTGACGGTAACAGTTTGTGTTAAATTAGATTGTTCTGTAGCTCAAGTTCCTCTAGAATATACTTTTAGAAGCCATAGATACATGGGTGGACAAAATAATGGAAATATTTTAAGATAAAGCACTATATTGTTAAAAAGGCTTCAGATTTGGGTCGTATTAAGCTGCTGATTAGCTGAACTGTAAATGTGCTGTTCCCCGTTGGTCAGCTTCAGCTTGTGAATGTGATGCTTGTTTTCCGTTGCAGTTTGTCTGTGTTTACCACATGTTATCATGAGTTCTGAAATTCTTCCTATTACAAATTCTTTCTTCTGCACCTGCACTTTAGACACAGATGACTTGGCTTCCTTGGAGCTCAGTTAAGTGTCCCCTATTGCGTCAAAACTTTAAAAACTCATATCAAAGAGCCAGAGCTCTTCTATAGCTATATCTGTACAGATGCTGCTGACTGGTAGTTTACCTTAGATGACCTTAGACCCATTTTTCAAGCAGCGTTTGTAAATGTGATTAAAGTACCACAGGACTTAAGTTCTTTTCCATGTTTACATTATGTTGTCTACACCTTGTGTATAGATTTTACACACAGTATCTCTGCCTTATTTATGCAGACGCCTCAACCATTTGGGCTGTGATAATAATAAAACAATAAGTATAAAGCATGAAAAATCAGGTTGAGGGGTTGAGTAACTTAAAGCTCAGCTCATACATTTTAATGAATCCAAGATAACCAGAATTCACAATCTTTTGATTATTTTTCCATTACTAATCCCTAAACACTCAACTTTGAAGTTATTTCAAAATACATGTTATTAGTAAGAGTTTTACAAAAGCATTATATTTCAGTTTGACATCCCATGGATTAAGAAATGTTATTTCCCTCGAGACTTGACTTTATTTGAATTTTATTTCATCGTAGGGCTCAAAGATCTGATTCATCCCTGAATGTGAATCCTGCTTTTTCGCAGTTAAAATACACTGCACACTAAAAATTCAAATGTTCCCAGTTTTGGTCACTATAGCATTGACACAATACAGAGTTAACCTAACCCAGTACCCATGGGCGGAAAACCAAACAAATGTGCTTGTTGTTTTTTGAAATTACTGTTTTTACCTTAAAACTGCCACAAATGTATCCTGATTTGTACAAAACTGCAAAGGATACACAATAATAAACAACCAGTAACAAATAGTGACATTTAAGTTTAAAAGGAGCTAGTGTAGAGTTTGTATTCATACCACATGTTGACCAACATGTGTGTTTATTAGACAGACATCCAATGGTTTTATGTGTATTTAAACTAAATTAAGGCTGACATATTCTACATGCTCTTCTATTTAACTGACATGTGTCGACTGTGGATGTAGTGAAGCAATATAAATCAGTCAAACATTACAGTCTATGACGTGAGGCTGGTACTCATTTAGCTGGTTGTGAGGTTAGTGCAGATTGAGACATGAACTAGTCCAAGTTTTCTGTATGTCAACAAGGTGAGCTCATGGGAAGTCCCTGATTCTCCCATGTCAGACAGACAGAGAAACACGTTTTCTTCAGCTCTGGCAGCCCAAGTTCCAGGCTTTTACTTTTTAGAGGCTTCTAATCCTGGCAGGTCCATGATCTGACGTCACAGCCCTCCCCACACCCTCTGTCTGCCGACGTGCCGTACCCACACTCTCATTTCCTCCGCAGCTCACGAACACCAATCTCTTCTCTGGTCCTTTTGGCTTCTGACGTCTGAGGATCTGATTAAAACGGACTGCCTCATCTGGCCAGCTGAGGGGGTTAAGCTTTGGAGAAAGGCGGTGCTGAGTGAATATGTGGGCTGGTGTGGGTATGAGGCAGCCAACCAAGCTCCCTCTACTCCCCTCAATCGCTCTTCCCCACTTCCCCGGTCTCTTAGAGATGCATCACGTGACCAGGAAGTGTGGCTCCCCTCCATTTCCCCTCCTGACAGAAAGGAAATATTGTTAACAGAGGGGGCCGGCGCTGGGCTCTGTTACGTCGCTGGTTAAAAATAACTGGCATATTTAAGGTTGCCGAGGAATCCCAGGGCAGGCAAAGGCTGGACAGCCTGCCGCCCGGCAGGAGCTCTCTCCTCGCTCCCAGTCTGTTTCTCGCCAACTTCGATCTCTCTCTCTCTCTCTCTCTCTCTCTCTCTCTCTCTCTCTCTCTCTCTCTCTCTCTCTCTCTCTCTCTCTCTCCTCTTTTCTTTTTTTTTTTTTTTTTTTTTTTTTTTCTCTCACTCTCTCTCTCTGCTTCCTCTTCTAAACCCATTTTAGGCCCTGCAACATCACCACCCTATACCTCAACCACATTACCCTACGCCTGTGGAAGCCCACCACTAAATTATATGATGTGATGAATGCCCAGTGTTGGTTGGTTGCATCCTGACCCTAGCTCTGTCCAGCTATAGAGGCTCGGCTGGGATTGTCCAAAAAAACAGCCCCCACTGACTCAGATCTCATCCATATGCATACCATCACACAGCTGAACTGTCAACCTGTCTGTTAGCATATTTTACCTTTGTAAAATAATTACAAAACTATTTTGTCATAAAAATGATCAGAGCTAATTTATTTAACGGTGATGATTTATATACAAAGCTCTGCTTGCTGGTGGATGTCTGGACCACAGTAACCAGTGTGGTGAGCTCTTTGGCCTGGATCCATCAGGTGTTTTTAGATCACAGAGCGTTTTAGATTATTATAAATGAAAATGTCAAGCAGTCCTGGTCAGTGTAATGACTGTAAAAAGGCACTTAAGTGATGTTTTAATCAACCCGCATCATTTGTGTTGTGAATGTTGTACACATACTGAATGTTTCTAACTTTTAACTATAGCTTTACACTACAGCCATACAAAACATGATACAGTATGAAACTTATGTAATTTCTGAGAGCATGTAATAGTTTGTAGGGCTGAAACATTTATGAATCTGCAACTATTTTGATATTCATAAATCATTTTTCAAGCGAAAATGCCAAGCACTCATGGCTTTCCAGTTTCTAAAATGTGACTATTTACCGATTTTATGTGTTTATATATCGCTGTGTTGATTGCATATCTTTTGGGTTTTGGATTGTTGGTCGGACCAAACAAGCACTTCGAAGTTGTCACCATGAGCTCTGGGGAATGGTGATGGACATTTAACTAAATGATTAATTGATAATAAACAATAATCATTCATTGCAGCCCTAGAAGTTTGTGTTGATTTAAAAACCTGATCAACAGCATGTTATTCATTATGAATTTGAACATGCCTTAATATTAGCGTATGGACTTTGAACAGATGTTGGTGTTAATTATAAAAGCAAAATGAGGAGTTAGATAATGGACATAAGGGGAAATTACAAATAGCCATCTTTAAATTATTTCTGAGATTAGGAATTATGACTATATATATATATATATATATATATATATAATATGTGTGTGTGTGTATATGTGTGTGTGTGTGTGTGTGTGTGTGTTGATATAATTACATTAGAGCTAATGTGAGGTGGAGTGGAGGGAAGTGCAGCATGGAGAATCCAAAAAAGCTTGACTCAGCTTTCATGAATTAAGGAAAGAATGAAAGCTATGTTTTAATTACTGAACAGCATCTGGAAGAGAGCACTGAAAACCTCAATATCTGGAGTTATGATCCGCTGGTACTCATATTCACTTGGGTGCTATCCAGGAGGGGGAACTTTACTGAGAGACACCAGTGGAAACCGTGTCAGTCACATGCACACCAAAATACTCAAGAGTTGTGCTGAGTTATTTGACTACTTGCACTCTATTTACATAATATCAATGTTGACAACTGTGGGACTGGATTATCAACTGTGTTTGATCTTGATTTGAATATTACCATAACCACATATTATAAGAAAATGTGACATCTAAAGTATCAAGTTCGTACTCAACAGTTACCCACAACAACCTTACCTAAATCTGTCCACATCTGATTATTGCAGTCATGTCACTAATGGCTTTGACATAATGTCAATATCTGGAACTGTGTAACACCTGGAACTATTTAGTGTGGGTAGGGTATTCTCAGCATTGCATCCAGTTAATACTGTAAATGTTGCATTAACATATTCCACACAAGGGTTTGGTGTAAGTTACTAAAATAATCATGACTTCATTGTGTCAGGAAAAGCACACAGTGGTGTCATCTTCTCTTCCTTTATCTCTTTTCTCTATTCCTCATCTCTCTCATTATTGCGATGCAAAGCACCTCAGTTGTCAAAGTCAAGCCTTTGTTTTCAGGATCATTTTCAAAACCATTATCTCCCACCATAAAGAATATGGCTATAATGACACCGCTGTCATTGTGTTCCTACCTGATGTAGAAAGCAGGTCTTCAATAACAAGACATGTAGTTCAAACATTGTAGGTTTAAAGCCATCACTTCTAACCACGCAATTGGAGATAAAGGGCAGTACACATATTACTGTTTGGATACTCGTTAGATTAAGTGTTACTGTTAATATATCAAACAGTTAATAATGAGTTGCCCAACAGGATACACTTTCCATTTACAAAGTTTTTCCCACCAGCTTTTGTTTGCCAACTAAAGAAACAGGCATTCATGCAATTAAAATGTTTGAATGAAGACACAACATATGCTGACAGTAACTGTGTCCTGTTGAAGTGACGGCATGTTTGTTGACATGCCTAACAGACAAGATCCTGATGCAGCAGGATCAGTGGCGAGCGCTTTGTTTGCTCTTGCATTGAACTCTTGAGTCAATGTGTCTAATTATGTTGAAGAGAAAGGTTTGTGTTAGCTCGCTAGCTCTGAGCAAACACTGTCTGAACCCAATTCAAACTCAACACTGAACAGTTCTCAGCATTATAATGTTCCCATGTAAGGTAAAAATGTTTTCCCATACAGAATTTTTATAACTATACTGTCGTGTTAAATTAAGTCTTTCTTATGGGGCTTTTGATAATGGCCAAGAGTGCAATTTGCAAGAGAGGCCAATAAATATATCAGGGTTGCTTGCTATAATATTGTTGTCCCCAACATCTGTTTTAAGAAACATTACACTAAAATGTAGAAATACAGCATGCAGCTCAAGGCCTATCTATGTTTCCTATAAATGTCTGACATTTGTTTCAAGAAAATAATGTGTTCAAGACTAATTATCTTTGAGAATGTTGGCTATGCATAATTGATATGTCTATGTATGTGCATATACTATGCTATGTGCATATACAGTTTGTCTATACAGTACATATACCTGTATAATGTAGACATATATGCTACTTGTGCTGCCTGCTAAATGATATCCCTAATTAATTAGTAAAACATAATATAAAGATATTATAATAATGTATGAAAACAATCTTGCTTTGCATCAATAGTGGAAGAGGTATTCAGATCCTTTACTTAAGTAAAAGTACTAATACCACACTGTAATACTCTGTTACAAGTAAAAGTCCTGCATTGAAAATGTTACTTAAGTAAAAGTAAGTATCATCAGGAAATGTCTGCAAAGTATTAAAAGTAAAGGTACTTAATGCAGAAAAATCCTTTCATTTTAGAAACTGGAAACGATCAAAACTGTACTGTCAATTACCTAATAGTTTAATCGGCTAATTATTTCAGCTGTAGGCCTACTTGTAGGCTATATTTAGCCTACAATTAGGCTATATGTATCTATATATATTGTTGGGTAATTAATTAATTTATAATAAAACATATTTTATAAACTGTTAAATAAACAATAAACTGTATTTAGTATGCAAAAAATTTAATTTGTAAACTAACTAAAGCTGTCAGATTAATGTGGTGGAATATTTCCCTCTGAAATGTAGTGGAGTAGAAGAAGAAAGTGCCATGAAAAGAAAAGACTGAAGTTAAGTACAATACCTCAAATATAAGTGCAATACTTGAGTAAATGTACTAGTTACATTCCACCAGTGTTTTCAGGTGCGTGCATGAATTGTATGGGGATTGACTTCTATTGCAATCCAGTGATGCAATGTAAACCCAACGTGTGCCCACAATACTTTGCATAATTACCTATAAGCTCTGGTAACTCATTTAGGACATCACTTGCGGACAAACAAGTGGAGCAAAGACAGATGAATAACAAAATGTTATTTGTTTTAAAATAGCTAATGCAATAGACTACCCTTTTGGCCATCCATGTGGATGCCCATGCCTGCAGGTGACCCCCCCGGCATGATTAAATAATACTCGCTGTTATCCCCATCTCAGCCGCTCTGAAAAGATGCGCTTCTTCACCCACATTTCTCAGGGATCACAGCAGAAAAGATAGGTGCCGTTGCTATGAATACAAACAAACTTCTCTCTCTCTCTCTCTCTCTCTCTCTCTCTCTCTCTCTCTCTCTCTCTCTCTCTCTCTCTCTCTCTCTCTCTCGTCCCAGCCTTCCCCATGTGCTCCCTCCCTCGCACTAATGTTTTTCCGCGCTTGTTGCCGAGCAACGAAGGCGTGTCCAGCTCTAGTGATTTAAGGATACCTCTCACGCGGTTTTCTCAGTTCAGGCTGCCGGTCCCTACATGGCTACAAGCGCAAGGGGTTCCCCCGTACGTCGCCTCTCTGTCTTCCCGTTCAAAATTGCTTTAACGTTAAAAATTAAAATCTGCCTGGCTGCTTCTACCCGGCGCGCCCATCAGTGGCAGCATGTACTGGAATATAGTATAGCGCGCGACGCGGAGCAGAAACTTTCCCCGGGATACTGAACCCAGTGCAGTCACACCGAAGAGCAGCCGAAAGGACTCCACCAACCGATTCTCATAGATGAGGTGTGGACCTTGAGCAACTTTTGATAACAACATTTTGTCTGATGCACATCTACTTGTGGACTATAACCGACTGCGCTCGCTGTTCCAGGATCACTCCACAAGGATTTACCATATTATCTGTTTCATTTCAGGCAACCTCCAAATGACGTCGAGATGGCTTTAGGTGGGACGCTTCTGCCATCCATATCCACGTTCGCCAGCGGACCGACTGTCAAAAGTAAATCCATAGGAAGTGCCAATTTAGTAAGTAATGTTAGTCCGTGGCCACTTCTTATTACTACATACGGAAGCCAAATAGCCGTAGGCATCAACGAATCTGTTAGGGAAAATATGCAGCTTATTTACAGTGTGGTTGTTTTGTGTCGCTCCCATGTTATTATGGACACAGTCGGGGCTTGACACCATGCTCTACTGGGGCATGCACCAGTTTACATAGGCTACTAGAGAAAGCACCATGGGATACTGCACCCCTCCTAAGAAAACATCCTGATTATTATGATTATTATGATATTATGATATGATTGTTATATTTATTAAGAATGGGTTGTTTACACATTGATTGCAAGAATCCTCTGATGGCTGTCTGAGCTTACTTACCTATGCCACCACTAGTGCTTTCCAATGCAATTTCTTTGTGAGTGAAAATAATCTGTATTCTAGGAAGTGCTCTGTGCCAAGGACACTTGCTGCACCAGACTGAGCTCCGAAGCTGAGCTGTCAAAATAATCACTCCATTACTGATCCTGCTTCTTTTCTCCTTGAAGCTTTGACTTATACTTGTATCTGATGTCCTTATATATTCAAAGCAAGCACTCGTTTTTAAGTAGGACAGGACAAGTGTGGTTTTCTTGGCTACTGTTTGTATCTTATAAACGGTAACACGATGCAAACAAGCAGCTTATACGAGTAAAGCCATTAATGCCTCTGTAACTTTCCTCTAGAGATGGAAGGAGGAGTTGTCCCATCTTAAGAAACCCAGTGTGCCAACCGGAAGCAGCTGCTCTGACCCAGACCATCCCACTGCAACCAGCACAACAAGCCCCAGCATGTCCAAGAAAGACACAGAGCCTGACCTGGACTTGGACTACGACTTCATTCTGTCTAACTCCATACTGCAGCAGCAGCTGCAGCAGCAGCAGCAGCAGCAGGAGGAGGAGGCCATGGCATGCATCTCTGGCCAGACCCTGTCTCCTTCCCCCAGCTCCTTCTCTTCATCTTACCCTCTCCCCTCCCCTCAGGGCACTGCCAGTGAGCTCCTTTATACCATCCCAGATATCAGTGACGTCTCGCCCTCTGGAGGCTTTGTGGCAGAGCTCATGAGACCTGAGTTGGACCCGGCATACCTCCACCCCACCAGCCTCCACGGCAAGTTTGTGGTAAAGACAACAATGGACATGGGAGAATACAGCCTAGGCGTGAACGTAAGCAAGGCTTGCGTTACTGCTGTGTCAGACCCAACTCCTTCACGTGCCTCACCGTCCTTTGCATGCCACAGGATAAAGCAGGAGAACCCCAGTAACTGCACCATCTCGCAGCCCATGGACCTACACCTGCCTGGGGTAAACTCCCAGGGCCGAGGGAGCCAGCAGCAGCGCCCATGCCAGTTAGAGCTACATGGCTTCCCTGTTGGAGGGAGATCCATGACAGGCGGCAGGTTATCCTCATCCTCTTCCCTCTCCCCAGACCATCCTCTGAGCCGGGAGCACCAGATTCTGGGACACCCCCACTCTCAGATCCCTCTAGCTCCACAGGGATACCACCATAGCTCCCCACAGGGCTACACTTCCTACCCTCAGCCATCCTCTCTGCAGTACCAAGGTTAGAGCACATTTCTTTTTTCTCATTCTCTTGTAATCTCTTGTGGCTATTGAGTGCAGTAACTTAAATGTGGGGAAAAACTCAAAACAGACTAACACAAGGGATCATACAACATGAATATAAAGTCCACAGAGTTTATTTAAATGCATAGTATACAACCTGTAGGGATTTAATTATACCCCAAAAACTTAAAAGTACTGAAAACTGCATCCCATGGTCTTTAAACCAGCCAAAAAATATATATTACATTACCAGATGTTTAACAAAATATACAGTTATTTGGTTGTTTTCATAGTATTAGTGTTAATTGTCCATTGTTGTGCCCCTTTGCATTAACGTTTACAATATAGTAATTAGAAGTTGTTTACAAAATTTGGTGTTTGTTCCAAGCCTTTTACATTTTTGAAGAAGGCTGATGTTATCTTTTGCATCTTAAAGTTGATGAAAAAAGTGATTAAGGACATTCTGCAACTTCTACTGTATATAGAGTGTGCTCTCTTTTATTTTCTCTACACATGTGGCACCATGATGATGACCATGATCTTTTGACCCCACAGAGACGCTCATGAGCTCCAGTGGGGACTGTTTGCCAGAGGAACCAAAGCCTAAACGTGGTAGGCGCTCCTGGCCCAGGAAGAGAGTTGCCACACACACGTGTGACTATGTTGGCTGTGGGAAAACGTACACAAAGAGCTCCCACCTCAAAGCACATCACCGCACACACACAGGTATGCAACTGTATGTTAGATTTTCTTTCCAGTGTTTTTTTGTCAGCCATTTATATCTGGTTTGAATTAAATGATGTCACATACAGGTAGCTTTCTGGATTCTCATCAAGAAACATATTTTTTATTTACTGTTTAATGCGTTTCATACTGTTTTCATTGTTCAGAGCTAATTATTATCCACAACAAGCATGTCACAGTCAATTATTGAGTCATGAATGGGGGTTAGGTGGGTGGGGGATGGGGAAGGTGACTTGTTTGGCAGGTGCGGTAAAACCGGTTGATACTGATCCCTGCTCAAATACAAACCCCAGGCTGATTAGCATGGCCTTTATACACCAGCTGTAGGACAGGACGGACCTCTTTTCTCCTCAAGGTGGAGAAGGTTGGGCCAGTCTAACCTCAGGGCCAGCACTAACTGCTCCATATGTGTATTGTTTTACCATCAAAAGGGGAGAAGCCTTACCACTGCGACTGGGAGGGCTGCGGTTGGAAGTTTGCACGTTCGGACGAGCTCACACGCCACTACAGGAAACACACCGGCCACCGGCCATTTCAGTGTCAGAAATGTGACCGGGCCTTCTCGAGGTCAGACCACCTTGCTCTCCACATGAAGAGACACTTATGAGACTTGGCGATGGATGAAGGCTCCAGGGAAGAAAAAAAAAACGAAAACATATGTTAACAAGAACCCTGAACAAACTTGTGACCTACACTTTTTAGAACCATAATTTGCCTTCAAGCCGTTGTCAAGCAACAAGACAAGCTGTGGTGTTCACGGCAAAAACAGCATTACTCCCTCAAGAGCCTAGAATTTCTCTCAATCCCGTCTTCGCACACTGTGCAGGTGACTTGAAAAGACCTCTCAGTCAGGGTTGTAAACTTTATGAAAGGGACCAAACTGGAATTTGTCTTATTTAACCGACAAAACTTGGAGGACCAGGTGCCAACAACTTTTAACTGGAAATGTATTTTTGTCAGGGAAACCAGGAGCAACAAACATCTCCAGAGGCCTTACACCAGCAACATGCCATATAGGCTCGGTTATCATCTACACACTGTTCAAAATACTGTATTAATAAATACATCTATATTTATATACACATTTCACCTGCAATGCCATTAATTTCAGGTACAATTTTAATTTATACAAAATGGTGCTGAGTGACTCTGAAGTTTTTTTTTTTAAATTAATATTAAAAAAAAAAGGTACCAAAGATTAAGGAAAATATACAAAAGGGTGAAACTATGAAATATAGTGCCATATGGTTGTTTGTGTATTTCTTGGAAACCTTTCTTCCACAATCTGACTTAAATCAGGTGAACACTTCTAAATGGTGATGGCAATCTTCAATGCACTGCAGTTGCAAAGTGCAATAATTTATGAGACATTCGTATTTTTGTATTGAATGAGTAACTCTGAACAAAGATTTTTTGTTTATAGCCAAAATATGTAATATAATCTTAAAATTTGTACATTTGTAAATAAAAATGCTTTGTTATTGTTTTGTATTTTACACTATAATAAAATAAAACTGTATTTGAAATGAGGAAACAACAATGACCTGTATACTCTTTTTACCCTATCTACATCATCAGCCTATTAAAAATAAAACAAGAAAACATTGTAGATTTCCCTGGCAGTGTAATGGAGAAGCACATTTAAATGGCAGCAATATCTCACAGTCAGCTCACACACAATATCCCCCACTGATAATAGTGATTATCGCCGCAGGCAAACTAACACAATGTTGCCATTTAAAAAGATTTCCAAAAAAACACACTGCTACAATGTCCTGTTTCCATGGGGTTCTCTTTCCACCTGTCAGTGGGAAGAATGGGGAGGATAACTGAGTTACTAGCTGACATTCAAGGGTGACACCAAATCTGACTGCCACTCTGTGCCGGAGCTGAAGCTCTCGGGTGCACCATATGAATACAAAAAATACCCATCAAGATGCTACAGTGAGATAGTTCCTTAATATGTTTTTGCTATATGATTATGCATCATGTATGTAATGTATCCAGCTACATACCTTTTTCAAATAAACATGAATGAAAGAAATTACATTCCTGAAACCCTGCTTTATGCTTAGTGTCCACTCAACAACTGAGTTACTTACACAACACTGGAAGGAACCCAATATAAAGTTTAACACTGTAATAATTGCATATGCATATTAATGTATGTTTAAAAAAAAAGGAAATGTTTTGCCCACAGAATTCTTTACAGTAAATATAGGTCATGATTGCAGTTCATTAAACGTGTAGTAAATCATTTTGTAAAAATATGATAGCACTTTTTGATAAGTAATACTTTAGAAGTTTCAAAATTGATTAAAAACTTAATGTGCTTAATTTCCAACTGATAGTTATGTATTTATTTAGAAAATGTCATTGTTTTGCTCATACCGTTCTACTGTAGAATGTGTTTAGTGACACTTAAAAAAATTTTTTTTTAAACATGAGAGCCTATGTTAATTTGTAACATTTGCATTTATAAAAAGGCCACAAGGTCTTAAAATATGTATTTCAAGTGTGTTTAAAGTCGCTGGGTAAACAAGGAAAAACTATTATTTTGTGGTTTATAAAGGCTATTACTGCTATTAGTTACAAGTTATAAACCTTTTATAAAGTGTGTCTTATTAAATGGGAACCAAATCATCTGACTGCAACACCAGCATGTACTTACTTATTAATACACAGTAAAAGAAAAAAAAAAGCGTGCCTTGATATTCAGTCATTTTGTGGTTTCTTCAGGCTGGCAAATGGGGCTTACTGTTGACAGTGTTGAAACATGTTGTGGTCTATGTTGCCCCCTATAGGTTCATTCAGTTTTAAGCACTCAAGGCTCTTGTCGTTCAACTTTTATTCTTAAATGGAGCATTGTAGAAAGTCCCTTTTAAGGCCTTTAAAAGTAATTCTACATTTTGCAGTTCACTATTAAGCCTGAGGTAACCTGCAAAATACAAGAAGTGGTTTAGATGACACTGATAAAGCTCACATGAACATGAATTATTACAGCCTTTATAGAGTAACACTTTTTTGTGTAAGTATATCACATGTATTGCAATACATTATGAATTGATCCTGGTCACAGTTTAGGGTTCATTGCAACATTTTGTTTGCCCTATACAGTTTTTTTACGATCGCTATGACAATTTTTTCAATACTATAAAACAACTTTCCTAAACTCTTAACGCACCATGACACTTACAACACACAATTGACAAAACAGTTTTCATGCTCAAAATCACACATTGTAAACTAAACTCCAACACTAATTTCCAAAATACAATTATACACTAACACAACACACTAAGTCTACCAAAACACTGCAAACATCTCCCAAAATCAAATAATTCTTCCAAAACATTAACATCTGTTCTCTTCCAACAGAAACATTTAGGCAATCATAGCCCAATGTCATAAAAACACTAATATAAGGTGGAATTACAGAAACTGCATTATTTTACATGTGTCAGGTCTGCTCCTTATACAATAGACACTATATTGTATTGATCATAGATTATGCTTTGCACTGCAGTTTCGTTTGAAGCCTCTCTAAATTTTTGTTTTGGTGGGTTTAGTAAATGGATGCATTTTGTTTTCTTTGCTGCAGAAATTAAATTACAAAAGATGAATGACCCATCTCAGAGTAGCTTTATAGAATGTACGGTTTATAAAAAAAGAGAAGACAGAGACAAAATTGTTGCAGTAAAGGCTCCATTTGCAACAGGACAAACAAATATTATATCATGAGACAATACAAAATATTCAAACAGAATATGCCACAGAGAAAAAATAAATAAATAAATAAAATAAAATAGTCATCTTCTAATCTGCCCGGTCTTCCGCATTTGGCCACATATTCTCATCCACATCACACCGGATATCTTCTCTGGCAAGGAATCTTGGGAGAAATCTTTTGGCATGCCTTATCCACCCCTGGCAGTGTTCAGCTGTGATGTCTTGGCATGCAGCATCCATTGAAATGCTTTGCTGTATACCTACTGTATGTCCTATTGTACTTCAGGTTTATAGAGTAGTTTACTGCAAAACACTAGCCTAGAAATCTAGACGCACCAACATCTTGATGTGGGTCTGGCTTGTCAGGCTAGCAAAACACACTATGTATAGTACAGTAATGACTGTATTGCATAACCTTAGCTAGACGTATTGGTGACGGAGTTCTTTGATGTGCTCACCGTTCCTTTCAAAAGGAACTTTGTAAAGTTGTTTCATTCTGACTCTGTGTTTAACCAGAGTCCAAGAAATGGATGTTATGCTGATTGCTGCAATGTTCCCAAAGCTACAACTCTGGACTGAATTTCCTTCAGTTTTATTTCATTGTCAGCAATCACCATGTTGACAATAGCAAGTTCCTCTTCTTCATTTAGGAGCTTTCCTCTGCCCCCTCAGGGAGGTAGACGTTGAATCCTTAGAGAGACAAAATACAGTTAGGCTACATGTTAGGACCGGAGGCATACAGTCACTGTAATACACGGTAACATTATTTAACCTTTGTAGTAGGAAGAGCCCTTAGACAATATCCTACCTGTTGGTTTCTCGAAAAGTCCGGACAATGGATGCCACTGCATGTCCCGGCTGAGATTTGGCTGTACTAGTTCACCAGCCTCTCTGTATGATAGCCCATGGTTTATGACATGGTCTATGATAGTAGCTCTTATTTCATCAGTTACCCTAGCTCTGGCCTTTCTTTGAGCACCACCACGCATTCTGACTCCTCTACCTCTACCTAATCCTTGTCCAGGCATTCCTCTCCCTTGTCCTAGCACTCGTCTTGCTCTCCCTCATGCAGGCATTTTACTTAATTTGTTTGTCTTGCACTATATTGTTCCTTTTCCACACAAGATCAGCCAAAATAGGTCCTCTTTTATGTACTACCATATGGTCATGCTATTGAAAGAACCTCAACAGCTGAGTGTGTTTCCTAGATGGGAATCAGCTGTGATTGATCTATTTGCATAACATCAATCAGCTGTTTCTCAGTAGCAATGGAATAAAATGCAGGGGATATATTTGTGTTTCAATTTACAATATGAACAGCTGTTCACTTTGACTTTAGCCTATAAGTTAGGTTTAGAACATGACGTTATCTGTTCTGACATACAGTGTGAAAGCATTTGCAAATTGGTCAGTAAAAATCCATTGTTTTGGTCTTGGTTGAGCTTGTGTGTAAAAGAAGTTAAAGCATTTTAACTGTATGCATTTTGTGTCAAAGAAACAAGAAATGTGTTAAATGTATAGCCTACACAGACAGATGTTGTGCTGTGTTAAGAGTTTAGGAAAGTTAAAAGTATTGAAAGAACTGTCATAGCAATCGTAAAAAAATGTAATTTGGGAGTGTGGTTTATCAGGCAATGACAGATTTATTTTTAGGGGGTGGGGGTTGTGGTTTGGTGGACAGAATTTCTGAATTTTCTCTGAAAAAAGGCAAAAACGTACCAATAAAATGGATCAATTCATAATCTTGAGCATGTCAGATTTATACAATCACTCCACGTAAACACAGCAAAGTAGGCAGCTTTCATATATTTTGAATTTGATTTTTCTGTAAAAATGTCAGCCATTGCCACTAAACCCTACTACATGTATGTAAACTGTATACATGTTAAAATGCCTTCACATATTATGCATTGCAGTTCAAACTTCTTTACACAGCTCCTGTCCACACTCCCGTTGATTTACATGCAAATGAGGGATGTTAAATAGAAAAAGAACCAGTGCCATACATGTTGCTTGTTTATTGTGCACAGCTTTAATTTTTCAAATCTCCATTACTTGTCAACTTAAAAAAACAGAATAAGAGTGCATGAATACTGTCGGATCTATCCTCCTGAACAAACCTCACTTTCAATGTGACGCATACTTCAAACTATATTGATTAACTAAAGTGTTTTTTGTTTTATCAATAGCACACAGGTGATTTCTGATGCAAAGTTGTACTTTAATTGTTCCTCCATTTTAAACTGATCACAAACAGCCTGTCCTTGTGCACAGGCTGATAATGACCCAGTGTTATAAAGAAAGGTGAATGTGCTGAATAAATCTTTTTTTTTTTTTATGTAAAAGGCTTGTTGTACACATGTAGTTAACAATCAAAAAGTAGAGGAAGAAATAAGAAAAAAGTCAAAATGACGATTTAATCATCATCAAAGTTCTGTTGTAAAAGGAAGTTGGCGGCCAAGTTTTCGTTCTTCTCACAAGCAAAGTAGGCTTGTATAACGAGTCCCTCTGGAAATCCTAAAGCTTTTAGCTGGAATGGGAGAGAGAAGAGTTGCAAATTAGCCAAACATTTCAATAAGCAAATGAAAATGTGTGGTTCATGTTTAATAGTCTACTATGTGAAAATATGTTCAAAAGTCACGATTTTGGCAACATCATTACAGTTGACACATCATATTCCAGCACGCCTAGTTAAGCAGTACTGAACTTTGGACTGAGAGTAAAGGGTTAGTGACAGCGTTGGGCTCCTCCTCACCCTCTCAATTGCCTCTTTCTCCAGTGGTGTGACCTGGATGTAGCTCATGTGACTCCCACCGGGTGCATCACCAGCTATCCCTCCAGCCCCCACAGCTCCTCCTGCTCCACCTCCAGCCGGCACTGCCTCTGGGTTGGGTTCATTCAGCATCTGGATGAACTGCTCTTGGTGGCTGCTAATCTCCTACAGTGGTAAATAAGAAGTTTAGGCATGGACTGTGGAGGCACAGAAACTATACACTGTCCCTGTGCACTTATTACTCTAAAGTGAGGCAAATATGTATTAGAAAAAATAATTGCCTCCTATACAATTTGTTTTTCCTATACATTGGAGACTCATAAGAGACATTTAAAAAGAAAAATCCAGATTTTCAGTCTATTATGGGTAAAACATAGCCTGACGTGGTCATACTCAGATTCTAGTCAGAACTTCCCGACCTCGAATTTTGTGGGCGGGGCTAAGTTCGGCTGGCATCCAGGCTAGGTAAAACACCAAAAACACTAGAACCTACAATTGCCAGAATGCAACTCAGAACTATCTTTCACTAGACGCCCTGCCTCCTAAATCCTTGTCCCCAACCCACACCTTCAGTTTGTAATAAAGGCTTGTTAAAACATTTAAGTCCCAAGTCCAAACTGAGATACTATTTTTTTTTTCTTCCAAACTTGGCTCCCTCCAGAGCCACAGAGGACATTATACAACTGTTTTTAAAGGCTGAGTAGTACTCCTTGTGCCGTGTACACGGATCTTCATGAGTGCCTCTTTAAGTGATTTAATTAGAACTGTGTCAAGCACCCCCCCACCCACCTGCAACAGCTCAGGGTTTTCCCTGCCGATCTCCTGCAGCAGGGCAGGAAGCAGGGCAGCATTCTGCTGGATCAGCTGTCTCATCACGTGGAACTGGGGCTGATTTCTTAGGAAACTCAAGGGGTTGCCTGAAAGGACAACATGTCAGTTTAAGCAGCAAGAAGCCAGACACAGAAGGATAAAAACAGAAACAAACATTTTCTCATTGAGACTGCTGCAATATGCAGAATAGTATAGGACACTTACCTCCTCCAGCACTTGAAGAGCCAGTGTTGGCAGGAAGGCTAATACCACCTATGGGTGCAGTAGAAACTCCACTCACTGGAGGCACCACCGCTTCAGGTCCTGATGCACGGCCCGGATCTCTGCCTGGAATACCCTGAAAGAAAAGTCAGGAAATACAAGTTATTTGAAAAAATAAATCACATAATCAACATAATATATGGGTGCCACACTTTGATTGTGAGACACAGGATTACTGTACTTGTAGTCCACTTTAGTTTAAAGTTTGTGGGTTACATTTTGTCATGTACACATTTTAGGATTCTGATTATTTACTGTAGGAAGCAACCGTGTAATGAATGTCACTGGCAAGTAAGCTAAAACCTACAAATTAACACATTCCAAAGGCACTGTAAATTATACATGTACAAGATCCTGACCTGAGCAGGGATACTAAGCTAACCACACAGAGGTTTAACCTATCATGGGTTATGTACCAATCCAGCAATTTGCTCTCAGACACATTTGCTCGGGCCACAGACTAAAGACTGTTCTTACTGTGAGCAGGTACTCCACAGCTCGGTCTGGGTTGTTGAAGCTTGCTCTCAGAGCTGCTACCACCTGCTCCCTCTCGTAGCCCATGAGCATCATCTCGTTCACCATGGCATCATATGATGGGCCCGTCACTTAAAACAAACAAACACACACACACACACACACACACACACACACACACACACACACACACACACACACACACACACACACACACACACACACACACACACACACACACACACACACACACACACACACACACACACACACACACACACACACACACACACACACACACACACACAAGCTTAATAGGCGGTTAACAGCACTATGATTGGCCACATTTAAAGCCATTTCAGAAAAAAATAGTTTTAGTATTGAGCGTAAACATATGCATTATTCATTTATTTTATAACATGGGTGTCAAACTGTCAAGGCCACCAGAAAGGTATCCATAAATGTGTTTTAATTTGAAGAAAATTAACTAATCTTTGATTTATTGGCACTTCAATTAATGACACATAAAATATCAGCATTCTGTCAAACAGAAGACATCTTAGATGTTTATAAGGTCACAGAAAACGCAACTAAAATGTATTTAATATAACAGCATTATAAACAAAACTCAGTTGAGCTTTGACTTTAATGCAAAACAGGGCAAGAGCATTTTAGGAGTTAGCAAACATTAAGATCCATTTCTCTACGGTGTCCCATAAAAATGAACATCTGCTTCAATGGCTACAGGAGTCATAATAATTAAGACCAACAGGATTTGCTCTTAACACAGCAATATTTGTAAAACTGAGAGCATATTGGCCATGGGGAACTGTGGGATTATGTTTTGGCCACGCCGCAGTGTTAATTGATTAAGATGCATCTATGTGATGATGGGATATGGATATCCAGAGAAATAGGGTGGATCAAAACAATCTAAACAATTCATAAGAGGGCCCACAGATTTATTACATACAAGATATGGCTTAAAGGCATTGAGGCAAAAAAGTAATTTTTGTCTAACAAATTGTGTGGCATTTGTGACAAAGCTCTTATATCAGATTCATAATTACATTTCCCTCATATGTACCGCCAACAAAAGGAAATACAATACTGACTGACAAATTAGGTTTACAAATGCAGCCTTACCTAGATTTGAAACTGCCTCATTAATCAGGTTAGTGTTTGTTGAAGCCTCAGAGCTTCTGCAAGAGAAAACAGAGCTTGGGTGAGGCGTGATCTGCACGTCACTTCTCAAAAAAAAGACACACTGAAACCGGAGAGATAGTTAAAGGCAAACATCTACCCATCTTTACCCGACAGGGGTGGAAGCTGGTTCAGCAGTGGGAGACTGCCTCTCCTCTGGTTTGTCGTCTGTAGAGGTAGGCCCTGATGTGTTTTCAGAGCTGGACGATGAGGCAGGAGGCGCTGCGGGAGCTGCAGCGCTGGAAGCTGAAGTGGCAGGTGAAGGCTGCGGGGCAGCTGATGCCGTTTTAGCCTGCAAGACCATTTTTAGGATATAAAAATACGTTACATATGCGATATTACTTGAGTCCCAAAGGGTGATGGTCTTATAAGTGGTCATCAAAATGTATTTTACTTTGGAGTGTCATTGCTTAAGCAATGTCTTGGTTATCCTAAATGATACTGATAAAAGGTCATCACCCCTATGACATAACTTGAGTTTGTTTCGGAATAGGGTCGCTCAATTAACAATTTTTTTTTTTTTATTAAAAAGATTTATTTAGATAGGGACAAATACAAAAAAACATAGATAAGCTTTAACAGTCATCTGATGTATGTATCATGGTGTTTTAGCCGAAGCTAATTCACAACACTTGTCCTTAGTAGGGCTTTTGGTAATACATATTTACATTATTAAAAATTAGACAAAAGATGAAATAAAATGGAATGAAATGAAAAAAGGAAAAAGTATACAGAGAGAGCACAGTGTAAAAACTAAATATGAGAGCAAGATTGTTCCTGAATTAGCCACAATTAATTAACGACTTTAATAATATGCATTAACAGATACAAAATCCCATTCAACGTTTATTTTTTCCAATGTATTAAAATTGGTTCATTTCAACGGGAACAGCTCTGCATGAAGACAATGGCCCAATCCCAAAGTGAGCCCTGAGGACTAAGGACTAAGGACTCACAGACTTAATTGATCTCTGGTACTAAGTGAGTGAGTGTGTGAGGCCACATGGGCTCAGATAGGTAGAAATGGGATCGGGACAGCACTTCACAAGATCACGTTACCTTGGCGACGTTTAATAACAAAGATGTTGCTGACACTTGCCGGTTTGGGAATTTTAATTTTAAGTTTGTTGCTTTCCACACGGCCAAGGCCCAGGAGACGGCTACCTGATTCCAAACTCTTGTTTTACAAGCAGGACAACAGGTTGGTCCGTTCCTGGTGGGTGTGTCGTGCTGTTGTTTACCTTCGTATTTCCGGTTCCCTATCGTCTCGCGTTAAACGTCACAACGCTTTGAACTGTGGGTAATTCCCTTTGGTGAAGTCTGCATCGATGCAGACTCACGGAAAGGGCTCGGTAAGTGAGTACTCAAACCCTCACGCCCTTTGAAAGTCCACATTGGGACAACCCTAAGCCCTTACGAATTTCGCGAGAACGCGCACCAAAGTCCGTGAGTCTGTGAGTCCGGACTTTGGGATTGGGCCAATATATCCTAATCATTGTTTTCTATACTGTCCTACTATTTTTGTAATATATTTTTTCGTTAGTGTTACAGCAAGTAGATTCGAACAGGATCAAGACCGCTTCTCTCTTTCTCCAGCATGAGAAAAATACTCATCAAATTCTTATATGGAATACAGCAATGTCATTCTAGGAAGATTATCTTATCTTTGTTTGGATTAAGTTAACTGCAATGTACAGGAATATTAGGAGTAAACCAGAGCCATGCATTGACAACACTGACCCCACTCCAAGTCAGCAGACGTGATCACTTTGTGAGCTACTTGTTCTAGCGCACCATAAGAGCCTGTTCAACAGCTCCCACAGACAGACATAATGCAAGTGGTTGGCAGTGGAAAGAGAAGGTTACAAAACCTAATCATTGTTCAGTGTTAGCTCATTTTAATAGCATTCAAGGGTTTTGCTGTTCTACAAATCTTTTCAACAACAAAAAAAAAAACCTGCCATTTCCTGAAACAACTTCTAATTCACAAACCTTTGTCACCATGACGACCACAAAGTTCTTTTCATCGATTTTGTATTCTTTGAGGGCTGTGTCATCGCTGAGGACTTTCCCTGTGAAGAAGACATAATTCTATTGGCTTTACCTGGCATGAACTCTGAAACAACATGCAGGGATGCAACAATAGATGGTATCATATTTTATCACTGAATAGAAGGTCGCCGAGTGGATACATCACCTGCTTTTGTCACCACACCTGGGTCTTTTTGTTAGATTGTTTTCGATTGTGTTGTATATATTTCCGAAAAGTTGCTTTAAGTAGGTCACACAAAACTCCTGTCTAAAATGCTACAATACGTATACATACTCAGTGCCTATGAAATGTATTCAGCCTCCCTTGCGGTTTGATTGTTTTAAAAAACACAAAATACAGTGGTGTAATGGGGAATTTTTAAGTCTGACTAAAATCTTAATTACTCACTACCTGCTTTTCACCATATTCCCCAAGGTTTGTTTATCTATCTATCTATCTATCTATCTATCTATCTATCTATCTATCTATCTATCTATCTATCTATCTATCTATCTTTTGAAAGACAGATAACTGCGACTCTCGCTCAAACAAATGAAGGTGGGCATATCATGGAACACATTAACCAAGCTGCATCCTTTGCAGTAATCTGGGTAACATTTTCATTCTTTGGCAGGTTTCTTGCTATAGGCTTTGCACTATGGCAACAGGAGATTAAAACAATTTGAAAAACACAGCCCTTGCTGTAGCCTTAATGTATCTGCTTTACCTGCTAAAAGGAAAATACACGGTTAACCAGCTCTACAGCACTGCATTTTTATAGCTGTACAATATTACTGAGGGTCTAAAATGACATGGACAAAATAAATTAATTTAGACCTCTCAATGTAAAGGTTGAACCAATCTAGTGTGTGGACATTTACACAATGCACCAGCTACAGCAGATGTGGAAACAGATCCTTACTTATAATTACATCAATTCTATTCCAACTTCCATCCTATTCTATTTGACACAACATGATTTAGAGGGAAGCAAAGAGTTGGGCAACTTCTGTCTCAATAAAAGCCATTTAAAAGCTAAATTCAACAGTCAATAGACAATATATTCATTTTGTTTTTCTGATCCTGTTTAAGGCTTGGCTACATCAGTTTTGTTTGAAAACACAAAGTAGAACACACTGCATTTGCTTTCATGCTGGATTATAAAGAGAGTCTTTCAAACATTGAAAGAAAACGTATTTTGCCACTGGTAAGAGATTCCCTCTAACCTCCCCATTAATACAAAACAGAATAGGATATTTTACAAAATATTACAGTAAACAAAACGCTAGATGATCTGTTACAATGTATTACAGTAAACTATTAAAAGGAAAACTGTGATGCGCTCAATGTTGGCCCACTTCAGACTTTAAGAGAACTGTGATACAAATCTACTTGCTTGGAAGATCTGTATTAGCTTTCATGACAAATTTAGGCTCCCTGTGACTGCACAGAATACAACATCCTGTCAAGATGAACGATGATCCCAGTATGAGACAGGAGAAACCACTAGCATGAAGGCAAACTGTCAAAGGCAGCTTTGTAAAATACACATCTACATCCACCGAGAGAACACACTGGAAAGTAAGAATAAACGTCCTTCTCAAAAACAAAAACATTGGATAAACTATCAGACTCACAAATGTATTGCTGACATCCCTAAACAGTGTAATGGGTTGCAGCACACAATACACAAATACAATAAAAACGTTGTAAGTTACTTTTTTTTTTACTTAGACTGAATTGAAACAATAGAAGACAGTGACAAGCTCTTTTTTTTTTAAGTGAATTTTTAAGAAGAGTTAAATACAGCCATAACATACATACCAGCATAAATCAGCTTTAATCCAGCCACTGAGAAATGTTCCTTTCCTTTCTCCTCTTCAATCCTCTCTTTTAAAATCTTCACCTGTGAAAAGAATCATGACATTTTTGTGTGTTGTTGTATTTTGAGAGGCTTGACAGCAGTGTGCGTCCCATAGGTGTAAAGGAGCTGAAAAATTTAATAAAAAGATTTGTACCATAGTGTGTAATGCTGTAATTACATTAATAACGTTAACCAAAATAAAATGTTTAATTATTATTATTATTATTATTAACTTACTTAACTGCTAATGTACTGTTACAAATGTGTAGCTAATTTTAATGTGTTCCACAGAAAATGAACTGTGCTAATCAGAACTCGTTAGTTCACAAACACTTCAACGGTAGTAATGCTGACGTTACCTTGTCATCCCTTCCAATCTGGAACGATAAGTGGGCTAAGGCTAAATGCTGACAATACAAACTACTTTCCTGACCAGTAACGTTATTTAATAAAATGACGCTAATCGGTCTCATGCCCCGCGTCAAATAGCGGCTACATTTACCCGAATAGTTAGTCCTTCTAAAAATATATCCGTCATGTCTACGCGACCCATCTATCGATCGTCTAATTTGAAATGGTCAAAAACTAAAGTCCTCCGTTCCAGAACATACCCAACTCCCACTCCACCCCCTTCACAAATGCATGGTTTCAACTCTCACCGTCTCCTCTTCATCGATGTCGATTTTGAACGTCTGCTGCTGTAAGGTTTTCAAAGTTATCTGCATTTTGTCGTCAGAGTTTTTATTACCGGGCCTAGTTCAAACGTTGTAGATCCAACTTGCAAAAATCTTGTCTGTTTTTGTTGGCTCATTACAAACTGTCAGCCGCCATGACTTTTCGCCTTTCTTCTTCTATGGAAGATATTTAAGCTGCAGCGCTCCTACTGGTCAGCGTTGAAACTGCAGTGAAAATGCGGTATATACTGCTGGGTGGTTTAATAGGACCCTGTCAACTGACAATATCTTATAAGCTGATCATATGTTATTTATTTGAAATATATATATATATATATATATATATATATATATATATATATATATATATATATATATATATGTATGTATGTATATCTTCAAAATAAATAGCAACGTTGTAGTTAATTGTTGATAAATGTAGTAGAGTGTAATACCTGCCTCTGACATAGATTGTGGTAGAGGTGTGAAGTAACAGAAAATAAAAAATACTCAAATGGATGTATTTAATTACATTCCACCATTGCTTTGATTTCACATAATTAATTAAATCCCTTAACTTGACAAGAGTTAATTTGACTAAGTGCTGGAACTGTAAAGTTTATGCAGTATAATTTCTTTGCAACACTTCCACTTTAAAAAAATATGAAGACAAATACCTCCAACACTACAAATTCTTAGTATTTAAGTATTATATCATGAAAACATAGAAAATATATATTGTTTCCTTTGGCCCTGTCCACCCTAAGAACCCCTTGTGAATTGAATTCCTAAAAAACATTTTATTGTCACTTATTTTGATCACAATAGTGAATTGCAAAATAGGGTTAAGTTATAATATGAGTAGAGAAACATAATAGTGAACAATAATGTTACTTTACCCTACTGGGATGAAGTAAAAAAAAATATAGCCTTTATTCATGCAGGCTATATTTGTAATGTCATCCCAGCCCCACTCTTACTCTACAGTATAAGAAGCAACCAGAGCAACAACTCACCCTCAATCAAATACATTGCTAACATTTTAATTACATGTGATAAAAACATTTCTTTCATTTTTCCTTTAGATAAATATGATTTTGGTGCTTCTTCATCATGTAGGCTATCTCTAAAGACTGACATTGGTGGAATAAACTTGCTCCCCTTACTGAAATTAATTTAATATGTAATACTGTTATCACAAGTTTTAACAATCCCAGGTCCTTCAAGCATGGAGGAATTTCAACATTATCCATCCAGCACTCAATATTCAGAGGCTTTATTGACTTCTGTCTCACATGCTGCACAGCTCTGACTCTGAGAGGACTGTTAAGTGTGAAAGATAATATGCTGGAGCTCAATGGAGTCTCTTCCCCAGGCCACTTCTCCCTTATTCTCATATCACTTCCCCTCACTTTCTATCGCTGTAAGTGGGAATCTGTTTATCTCCCACTCCTCTCCCTGTTCTTCTGCCACTCTTATCTTCTTCTATCCTGACTTTCACTTCTATCGCTCAACTCAATCCTTTCTTCTCATCCAGTTATTACGACAGCAGTGTCCTTGCCTGTCTTGGCCCGAGCACACACTCATCAGGCATTCCTTATGTTGCTCCACTCAGCAGCAGTGTCCTCCGTTCCCCTCTCCCCACTGTGGCTGTGCCTCTTGCTCCTGTCTCCAGGGGTCGTCAGTCTGCCATCGGGCCCCCTCTGAAGTTGCGAGCCACAGAGATTACAGTCTAATCCCTTGTGACTTAGAGATATTTTTAAGCGATGATGTTAGACATGTGAAATAAAGACATGGCCTCTTCTAAAACAGGCAGGATAGGAAATGCAGAGGCCATGTGTGAAATTGAGACTTTCAATAGAAAGACACTACACAGACTCCTCCAAGTGCCGTTTTTTTAGTGATATGGAGAGATGTTGAGAAAATAAAAGGACCAACAGTGAAATATAAAGCTTGCCAATCTCAATGGCTTGTGGTATTTAGGGCGCAAGAGCCGCAGCATTTCATGCATGCACATTTCACAGACACACAAAGACGTTCACAGCACACACTCACGACTCACTCACTTACTGCAGGGTTTGCGGTTTTGGTCAGCAGAGCTCTTGCTGGGTGTCGAATGGAGTAGAATAGAGAGAAAGAAACAGAGGGGTGGAAGGGTGTAACACAGAGTGAAGGCCACTAAGATGCCTTCTCAGTCCGAAGCTATTTCCTGTGGACAAGCTGCTGGGACTGTTATTGCTTGTTCCAAGGGCTCTGTGCTACAGAGGAAATCCTATATGTCACTGAAATGGGAACCATGTTGCACAAAAGCTAGACTTGATGAAGACATTTCAAAAAGGATATGATCAACTTTGAAGGAGGGGTAATTAAATGTGTGAACAACGGCATTGTTATTAGAAAATGCATTTCCACCATATTTTAAGGTTTTTTTAAAAAGTCATAGTATAATATGTCAAAAAAAGTCATAGTATAGTATGTCGAAAAAAGGTGATGAAAAAGTCATGGTATAGTATATCGAAAAAAGTGATAAAAAAAAGGCATATTATTATTATTATATTATGTCGAAAAAAATTATAAAACAATGTCAGTATAGTATGTCGAAAAAAATAATAGTAAAGTACGTAGAAAAAAATTGTAAAAAAGTCATAGTATAGTATTTCAAAAAAAGTGATAAAAAAGTCAGTATAGTATGTTGAAAAAAGTGATAAAAAGTCATAGTATATATAGTGTGTCAAAATAAGTGATAAAAAGTTATAGTGTCGAAAAAAGTAATAAAAAAGTAATAGTAAAGTATGTCGAAAGAGTAATAGTATAGTATATCGAAAAAAGTGATAAAAAAGTCATAGTATTGTATGTTGTAAAAAAGTGATAAAAACATCATAGTATAGTATATCGAAAAAAGTGATAAAAAAGTAATAGTACAGTATGTCTAAAAAAATTATAAGAAGTCATAGTATAGTATGTCGAAGAAGGTGATCGAAAAGTCATAGTATAGTATGTTGAAAAAAAGTGATAGTATAGTATGTCTAAAAAAGTCACAATATATTTAGAAAATAGCATGGTATACAGTGCCTTGCGAAAGTATTCGGCCCCCTTGAACGTTTCGACCTTTTGCCACATTTCAGGCCTCAAACATAAAGATATAAAACTGTAATTTTTTGTGAAGAATCAACAACAAGTGGGTCCCAATTATGAAGTGGAACGAAATTCATTGGCTATTTCAAACTTTTTTAACAAATAAAAAACTGAAAAAGTGGGCGTGCAAAATTATTCAGCCCCTTTACTTTCAGTGCAGCAAACTCTCTCCAGAAGTTCAGTGAGGATCTCTGAATGATCCAATGTTGACCTAAATGACTAATGATGATAAATAGAATCCAGCTGTGTGTAATCAAGTCTCCGTATAAATGCACCTGCTCTGTGATAGTCTCAGAGGTCCGTTTAAAGCGCAGAGAGCATCATGAAGAACAAGGAACACACCAGGCAGGTCCGAGATACTGGTGTGGAGAAGTTTAAAGCCGGATTTGGATACAAAAAGATTTCCCAAGCTTTAAACATCCCAAGGAGCACTGTGCAAGCAATAATATTGAAATGGAAGGAGTATCAGACCACTACAAATCTACGAAGACCCGGCCGTCCCTCTAAACTTTCAGCTCATACAATGAGAAGACTGATCAGAGATGCAGTCAAGAGGCCCATGATCACTCTGGATGAACTGCAGAGATCTACAGCTGAGGTGGGAGACTCTGTCCATAGGACAACAATCAGTCGTATACTGCACAAATCTGGCCTTTATGGAAGAGTGGCAAGAAGAAAGCCATTTCTTAAAGATATCCATAAAAAGTGTCGTTTAAAGTTTGCCAAAAGCCACCTGGGAGACACACCAAACATGTGGAAGAAGGTGCTGTGGTCAGATGAAACCAAAATCGAACTTTTTGGCAACAATGCAAAACGTTATGTTTGGCGTAAAAGCAACACAGCTCATCACCCTGAACGCACCATCCCCACTGTCAAACATGGTGGTGGCAGCATCATGGTTTGGGCCTGCTTTTCTTCAGCAGGGACAGGGAAGATGGTTAAAATTGATGGGAAGATGGATGGAGCCAAATACAGGACCATTCTGGAAGAAAACCTGATGGAGTCTGCAAAAGACCTGAGACTGGGACGGAGATTTGTCTTCCAACAAGACAATGATCCAAAACATAAAGCAAAATCTACAATGGAATGGTTCACAAATAAACATATCCAGGTGTTAGAATGGCCAAGTCAAAGTCCAGACCTGAATCCAATCGAGAATCTGTGGAAAGAACTGAAAACTGCTGTTCACAAACGCTCTCCATCCAACCTCACTGAGCTCGAGCTGTTTTGCAAGGAGGAATGGGCAAAAATGTCAGTCTCTCGATGTGCAAAACTGATAGAGACATACCCCAAGCGACTTACAGCTGTAATCGCAGCAAAAGGTGGCGCTACAAAGTATTAACTTAAGGGGGCTGAATAATTTTGCACGCCAAATATTTCAGTTTTTTATTTGTTTAAAAGGTTTGAAATATCCAATGAATTTCGTTCCACTTCATGATTGTGTCCCACTTGTTGTTGATTCTTCACAAAAAATTACAGTTTTATATCTTTATGTTTGAGGCCTGAAATGTGGCAAAAGGTCGAAAAGTTCAAGGGGGCCGAATACTTTCGCAAGGCACTGTATTATAAAACAATGTCAGTATAGTATGTCGAAAAAAGTAATAGTACAGTATGTTGAAAAAAATGATAAGAAGTCATAGTATAGTATTTCCAAAAAGGTGATCGAAAAGTCATAGCATAGTATGTTGAAAAAAGTGATAAAAAGGTGATTGAAAAGTCATAGTATAGTATGTTGAAAAAAAGTGATAAAAAAGTGATAGTATAGTATGTCATAAAAAGTTATAAAAAAGTCACAATATATTTTGAAAATAGTCATAGTATTGTATGTCGAAAAAAGTGATAAAAAAGGTCATAGTACAGTATGTTCACAGACATTTTCAGCACCTCACTGAAGACGTGCCACGTGCCAGCCTGCTTCAAGACCTCAACCATCATCCCTGTTCCCAAGAAGCCAAGGACCACAGGACTTAACGACTTCAGACCCGTCCTCTGTGGTTATGAAGTCCTTTAAAGGCCCTTGTGCTTTCTCACCTCAAAGACATCACTGACCCCCTCCTGGACCCCCTGCAGTTTGCCTACAGAGCCACTAGGTCTGTAGACGATGCAGTCAATTTGGCTCTCCACTACATCCTCCGGCACCTGGACTCCGCAGGAACGTACGCCAGGATCCTGTTTGTGGACTTCAGCTCTGCCTTCAACACCATCATCCCGGCTCTGCTTCAGGAGAGGCTCTCCCAGCTTGGTGTGCCTGACTCCACCTGTAGGTGGATCACTGACCTTCTGTCTGACAGGAAGCAGCATGTGAAGCTGGGGGAACACGTCTCCGACTCACAGACCATCAGCACCGGATCCCCCCAGGGCTGTGTTCTTTCCCCTCTCTCTTCTCTCTGTACACCAACAGTTGCACCTCCAGTCACCAGTCTGTCAAGCTTCTGAAGTTTGCGGACGACACCTCCCTCATCGGACTCATCTCTGATGGTGACGAGTCCGCCTACAGGTGGGAGGCTGACCACGTGGTGACCTGGTGCAATCAAAACAACCTAGAGCTCAACGCTCTAAAGACAGTGGAGATGGTTGTGGACTTCAGGAAGAACTCAGCCCCACCTGCCCCCATCACCCTCTGTGGCTCCACAATTGACACTGTGGAGTCTTTCCGCTTCCTGGGAACTATCATCTCCCATGACCTCAAGATCTCAACTTCATCAAGAAAACACAACAGAGGATGTACTTCCTGCGGCAGCTGAAGAAATTCAACCTGCCAAAGACAATGATGGTGCCCTTCTATACAGCCATCATTGAGTCCATCCTCACATCCTCCATCACCATCTGTTTTTTTCCACTCCGCCACTAGCTTTACCAACAAGGCCCGGAACCCACCCTGACTCTCTCCACACTACACCTCTGGCTCTACATGCCACTGTACCTACTCTGCTGTAGTGTTCCTTTTTACTACTGTTTAACTTATTTTATTATTTTATTTAACATTTTATTTTTATTATTACATACTGTGTGTATATTTTTATACTTATATTGTTTATATTCTTTTTATCCTTTTTATATTTAGAGAATGTGTGACATGCACCAACAACACCATGACAAATTCCTTGTATGTGTAAAAAACGTACTTTCTGAGTCTGATTCTGATTTGTATGTCGAAAAAAGTCATAGTATAATATATCTAAAAAAAAGGATAAAAAAGTAATTGTATAGTATGTCAAAAAAGAGTGATGAAAGTCATAGTATAGTAAGTTGAAAAAAATAGTATTTAATGTCGAAAACAGTCATGGTATAGTATGTAAAATAATTATAAAAAAGTTATGGTATAGTATGTTGAAAGAGTCATAGTATAGTATGTCGAAAAAAGTGATAAAAAAAGTCACAGTATAGTATGTTGAAAAAAGTAAAAAAAAAAGGCATAGTATAACATGTCGAAAACAGTCATGGTAGTATGTCGAAAAAAGTGATAAAAAGTCATTGTACAGTATGTCGAAAAAAGTCATTGTATAGTGTCGAAAACAGTGAAAAAAAAGTCATAGTATAGTATGTCGTAAAAAGTGATAAAAAAGTAATAGTATAATATGTCGAAAAAAAGTGATAAAAAAGTCATACTATAGTAAGTCGAAAAAAAGTGATAAAAAAAGTCATAGTATAGTATGTCGTAAAAAGTGATAAAAAAGTAATAGTATAATGTCGAAAAAAGTCACGGTATAGTATATCGGAAAAAGTTTAAAAAGTCAAAGTATAATAGGTCGAAAAAAGTGTTAAAAAAGTCGGTATATTATGTCGAAAAAAGTGATAAAGAAGTCATAGTATAGTGTGTCATAAAAAAGTCATAGTATAGTATGTTGAAAAGAGCTATAAAAAAGTCATAGTATAGTATTTCAAAAATATGATAAAAAAGTCAGTATAGTATGTCAAAAAAAGTGATAAAAAGTCATAGTATGGTGAAAAAAAGTGTTAAAAAAGTCATAATATAATATGTCGAAAAATTTGATGAAAAAGTAATAGTATAGTATGTCAAGAAAGTGATAAAAAAGTCAGAGTATAGTATGTAAAAAAAAGTCTGCAACTTCTGCTACTTGGGCGGAGTGATTTGCTCGCAGCACCTGAGAAGCCCCGTGGTGAGGAGCAGAGTAACAACGGCGCTCTTCAGGTTTTGTGCTAATCACTCCGCCAGGAGTAGCAGGGCTTTGCCTTCTGAGAATATAGAGAATATAGTTCCCAGTATGTATACGGTTAGAATATGGCTGTGTCTGTATATATAAATCACAACATGTAAATAGTAAAATGTTGGAGTTATTTTGTCACTTATTGGGCGCAGTAGGCTAGATGGAGCCGGTTACCTCAAGGATCTGTGCTAAGCTAGGCTAGCAGTGGGTGCGTCAGACAGAGTTACTACATGCACGGGTATGTATGGACTTATCTAACTCTGGGGGATACGGTGAATAAGCTAAAGTCCCAATAAGTCGGCATGTTCCTTTAACAAATAGTCATAGTATAGTATTTTGAAAAAGTGATTAAAAAACTCAGTGTAGTATGTCGGAAAACATAATAAAAAACTCATATTATAGTATGTCGAAAAAAGTCAGTATAGCATGTCGAAAAAAGTGATAAAAAAGTCACAGTATAGTATGTTGAAAAAAGTCATGTTGATGTTTAGCAGTTATAATGTTAACCACGTTCACCATCTTAGTTTGGAGTGTCTAACATTTGCCAATTAGCGCTGGGCTGATGGTATTTGGTCATAATATATACTACACCATTTGTACAATTACCAACGTCTACAATATAACTGATAATAATTCTGAGCCTGTAAATAATGTTGATGTTAATAATGTGTCTTTTAATCTACCGTGTATGGGCACTGGTTGTTGGAGTATGGCGACTATGACCTACATTTTCTTACATATGTGTCTGCACATTGTATCAATGACAATAAAATTTAATTGAATTGAATAAAAGTAGAGGAATCAAGTTATTACTATGGTAGGAGGTAAAAATGAATGTCTACCAAATTACCAAAAAAAGACATCTCACTTTAAATCACAAATGTGAACCTCATGGTTGCACTACAGGAAATGTCAGGAGATCACTAAAGTCATTAGGATTCGTCATCTGGGCACCATGAATGTCTATATTATACAGTACATAGATATAATATTTCCATCTGTGACCAACTGCTATCCCCAGAGTCATGATGCTTGCATGGTTTAACATATCTTTTGCTCATTGACCTGCTCATGACTTCCCATGATTTGCCAAATTATACTATTTGTTTGTCCAAGATAAAGCAGCTATGGCAACCCCTTCTTACAGTAAGTATTCTGCACCTGGAGACAGATATTTGTGTTGGCTGGGTATTTTGTTTAAACAGAATGAAGCTAATAAAAATGGCTCCTCCCTACGTGAACCATATCCAACACAAATCTGCAAGTAACAACATAAAGTACTAATTTGATCAAATTTGATGTTGGTTTCATAGAAAAATAGACAGGTGATTTGATTGGGAAAATAGCACTTCCTAGTTCTTGTTCCTTTGGCATCACTTTGCTCTTGACAGTGAAGCACTTCACTTACTCAATTTGCTATTCAGGAAGCTTGCTTGTCAATGAAATGTTTGCTGATATGCATAATTCAATGATTTAATCATACATAACAGTGATATTATGCGTGATATCAAGTGTATCAAGTCAGAAAAAAATATATGTAAAAGTGCAGCATGTTCTCACAATGTAACCCTTAACATCTTAGTGTTAAGCAAGGAAAAGTGACATTTCAGAGCCCTAACTGAATTTACATGAGTCTGTACAAAGAGGAGATAAATGCAATTAACCGTTATCTGATAACTTTATTATCAAGTTAAAAAAAGACAATGAATTACAATATTTACAGAATATCCAGAGATAAATGGAATAAAATTGTAAACAATCATTCTAGGCAACATCACAACCCACCATCAGGTAATCAGATTTATATGGGAAGAAAGGCAAGAAGGAGAGATTCTAGTGTCAAACTATGACGACAACAGTCTGAAAAGAGAAATGCATCGGAAACAAACTAAACATATATACAAGTATCCAGTGTGTTGTCAGCAGAGGCTTAACTTTGGGTAAACTGGGAATATTACAGTCTAGAGACTGCACACAGTGAAGGATTCATAGTCATTTTCTATTAAAATAATCACAGAACAACAAACAATTTTGGGTTGACAGCTTCATTACCCAGATTGTCCCAATTTATCATCTGTTTACACTGGGCTTTCAAGCTGGGCAACAAGCTGCCCTACAAAGCTTATTTCTACAACAACAGTTTTCAAACAGTTTTACTTTCAAAAAGCTACAAGCTGGTCCTGAAAAACAGAAAAGGGCTTTGAGATTCAGCACCAACTCAACAGGTTTTTAAGGTATGAGGACTGAGGAGCATAGTGGGGCTGCTACATTCCCACCTCTTGTTGACTGGGTAGACTACCGTTAGGCCTACTTGGAGCAAGTGAGCTGATGCCCTTACTGGAGTGTCAGGTGTTGAATTGGACATGAGTCAGCTAGATTTTAGAGGGATCTATGGATCGACTGGGAAACCAGATCGTGGCTAAGCCCAGAAAAGGACCAAGCAGTTTAGGTAATTGCGCCCAAAGTAACAATTTTTTTTTTCTTCTTCACAATAAAAGCCATGGCCACTAATTAGTAGAGAACTGAATCATTTTCCTTCACGTGCTTAAATATTGTACAACCACACTGCTCTTCTGCTCATTCCCATTACAATATAAAAAGGAGATATTTTTCATTGTAACCAGACATTGTACAACAGCGTAATAATGTTGGATTGGGGACTCAAAAAGCCCTTAAGGGTTAGCTATCATCTTTAGATTTCTTTTTTTTTTTTTTTTTTTTAAATGAGAACACCTAAAGGAAAAAAGGGTTAAAGTATCCTTTCTGAAACACCACGGTTCAAACACTTAACAAGTAATTTTGTTTTCTATACATGGCTGCAAACATGTGGTTCGCCTGGGTTCCAAACCCAAATTTCCTATTTCCATCAATGGTTCAATGTTCAGGAAAGACAATCACAGCAGCAACACAGCGGGTTTGGTAAATGTTTGGTACCAAGAACACAATACATTAATTGTTCTCCTTTACGAATTCGACATTGTAGTTATCAGCCACTTTATTTCCGATTGTTTAACGTTGCTTATTGGTCTTATTGGAATTGAATATAAATATTTCTTAATAATTGCTATTCATTATCTTATAAGGCTTTAGGGCATTCAAGCAGCAACTTCCAACAAATACAATCTCTGCCTTTTGTCAGTAATAACAATAACATGAGAACTTTGTCTAAAAAGAAGCACACATATGCAGGCTATGACAGTTGTGCCAATACATAATTTAAAGGCTGTTTAAGTTGGGCGATTTGACACCTTTAAAAAGTAAATGTTCAACATACAGTCCCAGTGGCAAATAAACTCTATATATGTGGAAACAATTGGTTTTAGGGCTTTTTGACTTGGTTACAATTGTCTTTTCAGTGTATATTGCGTCACAACTGGACTACAGACTGTAGAAAACATGTCTGTGGCATCAGCCATAAGTTTCTAAAGGGATGTCTTGAAGCCAAGATTTGAGTTTAATGCTTAATGCCAGCCTGTCAGTCATTTGAAGCCTAACAATCTGAATTTGGGCGATGTGGAGGGACCTGGATGGAGTTGAGGTAATAACCAGGGCTGACTGTGAAAGGCAGAGACATCTGTCAATCAAGCAAACACACATACCCAGTTTAGCATGGCATTTCATTTGTGATGCTCACAGCATAAAAAAACAACAACACTCAGCAGCATTTATATTGCTTTCACTCCAGATAATATAGTAGTACGCTCAGAACACATTATCAACAGTTTTCAGGGAATATTTATTTAGTAGAAAGTAGTTCCAATGAAAACTGCATTTTCTTTAATGCTGTGAGTATAACAAATTAAATTTCAACCACTTCCATTGGACCGACAGAAATCTCAGAGACAGATATCTCAAACCCTTGGCAAATAAACCAAAGCTATTGCCATGGCTAAATACCACTACACCACATGTCTTTGTACTGGTACTCACTCAATTGCTGCAATTACAATAAAGTCAAATCTAATTTCATCTAATCTGATCTTACTTAAACAATGACTGTGAAAATTGCCACTAAGACCCACATTAGGAGTGAAATTAGATTTTGAGGCTATAAATTATTGTGGGAAAACCTACTTGATTTCCTGGTTACTTCAAACCAGCTGACCTTTTTTTAAGGCATAATATGTAACTTTTCCGCATTAAAATGTTTAAAAATGACAAGACCTATGTTATATAGTTTATTGAGTTGTGTACTTACATTATCCTAAATGTTTCCAACAATTTTCAACCCAGAGAAATCTGTAATTTGAATCAAGGTTACATTTGCGCAGTGTTGTGGTTGTCTACCAGAAGCTGTCATAAAATATTTTTTAATCCAGTTTTAAGCCACATTTTAAATCTTCACTTTTTAGATCTTGGTTGTTTTTTTTACTATATATCTTAACCGGATGAAAGATTTTAGTCATCAGACTAGATCTTCAGAGAAACAAGCAGAGCAAACGTTAGGTCGGCTCATAGCCCCTCCGAGAAGTCCTTTGTCGCAAAACAGCTTTAGAGAAACACTGATTTTTTATGTGAAACTGCTTTATTCAGTGTTTTTACTGGTTTTAATAACCTGCTCCGTTGTTTTGGAGAGGAGGATACCTATGAGGATAATTCGGATCCCGGTAAAAACCCGATGAACACTGAAGAAATCCTAACCGTGAGAAGCTGACTGCAATGAAGTGTGGTGAAGACAACAACTCCCCTGATCCCATCCTCAAGCTACTTCATGACGTCACTAAAAACTCCATCTCTTGATTAAGAGAACCCTCGCGGCAGAAAATTACGTATTGTGCGTTTACAGCAATTAAAGCCATTTAGTGGCCATTAGAGGAACTGCATTTTAAGGCACTAGCACACTGGCTTCAACACTCAACTGTGGTGGTCAGCCTCCTCCAAACTTTGCATTAAATTGTCATTTGTGGATGCACATACAGTATGTGCAGAGCTGGACTCTGGCAGATCCAATTGTCAAATGTGCACTGAAAAGACAAGTGTAATCTCGGTCTATTGATCACAGTGACAAATATCACGCAACTGTTGTAAAATCCTGTAGTAATATGTTCCAGGCTAACCTTTGCTATGATCAGATTAATAAATACCTATGTCAAATGCATACAGTCGTGACACATATCTCTGTTGTTATAATGTTCTGCTGAGTGCATAGGTCAACTGTGATCTTGTTTAACCTGGACTACAAACACCACAAGATATCATATCTTACGGGGATGGGAGGCTTAAACTCATCCCATTATTTTTATGATTTAATCAGTGAAATATCTGGACAATAAAATAGTACAGTCAAAATGCAAAGGGTGCCACAGGCTGAAGGCTTATACGTAGTATAATATTAAGGGACCTAAAATATAGCAATTTGCTACAAACATTGGGGGGAATTGTCAGTATTTCTACGAATGAAGAAAACATGATTTGTGGTTTTACTAAAATAGATAAGGTGCGACTCTTTCTCAAGGAATACTTCTACACAATTAACACAAGCCTAAGATGAAAAAGCTTTACAGTGGGCCATGGTTTAAATGCTTTCATATCTTGTTTATTTATTTTGGGTAAATTTAAAGTACCCCTGTTTTGGGGGAGTGTAAAAGGTGCTTCAAATAATAAAACACTAAATTTAGTTAATAATTTTGGACAACATTCTTTATAAATAGCTTAGTTTTTATCTAGGTGGGATCTTTCACTGTAGATTTGACCAGAATGTCAGCAATAAAGAGTTCTGTTCACTATTGGTTACCAATATATTAAGATCTGTCCTAGGGGACTGCCCATTTAAAGAGCTCAGCCGTTTTATGCAGCACAATCTAATACTTAAATATGTAACACACCTAAAATCTAGTAATGCGCCAACTCATAAGAAGTCACTTTTTTTCAGTTTCAATCTTTTTGTTTCCTTTGACATCCTATTTAAAGATCCAACTCAGTGTTGATCCTACCCAATGTTATCAGTTTCTAGCACAGGAGGCCACAATCAGTTCAACCAAACTGTTGATCATTTTTGGTGTTGAGCATTTCTTTGTCTTCCACATACTGGCTTGGACTTCTCAGTGACAGATCAGCGGGGTTCCCTTCCTTGTTGCTGGACAGGTGCAATCCTGTGTCCATCAAGGCCGAGGCGGAGCCAGAGGAAGATGAAGCTGAGGCTTCTATTGTGGAGGTGGTGCTGGTGTCCATTTGACTGTTGTTTACCATCCTAGCAATGAGGGAGGGAGCAGAAATAAGTGCTTTTAATGTGGAAAGATATGAACAAACATAAGACTAAGGACAGAGGGGGTACAATTTTAAATATGCATATATACTGAATATATATATAAAAGAAAGGTCCTCTCACTTTTAACTGCTTTTATGAATATAAAAAAATTCAACTACTAAGAACTAAACTGAACAACGTTTTTACAGACATGTGACTAACAGAAATGGAAAAATGTGTCCCTGAACAAAGGCTGGTCAAAATCAAAAGTCACAGTCAGTATCTGGTGTGGCCACCAGCTGCATTAAGTACTGCAGTGCATCTCCTCCTCATGGACTGCACCAGGTGTGCCAGTTCTTGCTGTGAGATGTTACCCCACTCTTCCACCAAGGCACCTGCAAGTTCCTGGACATTTCTGGGGGGCACGGTTCTCGCCCTTACCCTCCGAGCCAACAGGTCCCAGACGTGCTCAATGGGATTGAGATCCGGGCTTTTCACTGGCCATGGCAGAACACTAACATTCCTGTCTTGCAGGAAATAGCTCACAGAACGAGCGGTATGACTGGTGGCATTATCATGCTGGAGGGTCATGTTAGGATGAGCCTGCAGGAAGGGTACCACATGAGGGAGGAGGATGTCTTCCCTGTAACATTCAGCAACTTTTGATTTTGACCATCCTTTGTTCAGGGACACATTTTTTCCATTTCTGTTAGTCACAAGTCTGTGAAACATTATTCAGTTTAGTTCTCAGTAGTTGAATTTTGTTATGTTCATATAAAGTTTTACGCATGTTAACTGAAAATAAAAGCAGTTGAAAGTGAGAGGACGTTTATTTTTTTGCTGAGTATATATATATATAAATGCCAACGTTTACCAAGAAGCCCTAAGCACAAAGTGCATTAGTCCATATTGTTGGCACAAAGACCAGAAAGACAGGACAGGTAACAGGACCTTGGTGTACTAAGGAAAGTACACAACCTCACACACAAAATGAGAGTATAGAGAAGAAGAGAAGAAAAAAATACTAACATGCCATGTCGAAGGACATGACGTTCCCACTCGAGGCTGTTGGTAAAGCAGCGGCCACAGAACTCACAGGGAAGACGCTTCTCTGAGTTGCTCGGTGCAGAGCTGCTGCTGCTGGTGGGAGATGCAAGGACCTCTGGGAAATAGAGTTCAAATGATTGGTCAGTCTCAGAATAATTTCATAAGTGTTCATTTCATATTTGCAACAATATTTGAAAACAATAGAAATATTTATGCTACACTTTATTTATTATCAGCAACCAATACCAGTCAAGTACACTCAGTGAATAATAACATAGAAGAATAAGAGCTAAAAACATTTAAAAAGCGTATTATGCATGCTATGGGACGCTCAATGGTGTTTTAAGCCCCAACGTCGACTTCAAGGCAGCGCTGCGACCGTCGACTTCAATGCACCTAACCCTAATCTTAACCCTAACCATTGCCTAATCCTAGTGCCTTCCAGGCAGCACTGCCTGGAAGACGACGTTGGGGGCTTAAAACACCAAACACCCTATGGGACTTCCAATATTCTGACAGTATGATTGTTTTCTTACTTATGGGCCCATTTATTTGGCTTAAAATGCACCACAGGAGATTTTCACACTGATATAAAATTACTGAGAACACAACAGAAAATGGCTTTTCAGCAGATACCAATTAACAATGTAATCCCAAAAGATTTTGTAAAGAAATGTATTGTGCGATAGGCTCATATGCAGCAGCTAAATAGTATTGAGTAGAGTTCTGGTCTTGACTAGCTGGGGGGGAGGTATACATTTGTTCTTTCAGCAAACATCAGTGTGTATTTGACAGTATAAGGCAAATTATCCTTTGGGTATGGACTATGTCAACAGAGTAGGGATGAATATGAGTAGATAATATGTTACACAGGAGAGCAACAAAGATGACTTCATTAGTATTTACCTTGTAGGCCAGGCTTCTCCTCCTCCACCTCCCTGACTTCCTCTTTATCCTCCTCCTCCTCCTCTTCCTCCTCTTCATCTTTGATGTTATCCTCTATCTCTTCATCATCCATCTCTCTCTGTTCCTCCACTATGTTCTCCACAATCTCCATTTCATCTTCGTCATCCTCTTCCTCTGCAACTTCTTTCCCATCTTCAACCATCTCCAAGATTTCTCTTTCTTCTTCCTCTTCTGCACTGCTCCCTTGTTCCTTTATCATCTCCAGCTGGTCCAGGTTGACGCGGCCCATCAGCTCGAAGTTCCGAATAACCTGATCAGAAACAGGAGGTACTGATCAGTTTGGTATAGTGTGCTTTGAGCAATATTTATCTTGGAAAACTGCCTTTTTTTTTTTCTTCAACAAGACACCAGAGGTGTATTTGTATCAAAACAATGCAGCATAAGATGATCAGTGAACAAAAATTTAACAAAGATTAAATATTTTGATGACAGAACCAGCTCATTCCATTGCCTATGAATCTTGTTGCAAATGATGTCACGCTTTCTGAGCAATTTCCACCTCCCACACAGCTGTAGCTCTGCAACATCCTTCCCAGCAGCGACAATGTCTGTTCTTCCACTCCTCCTACCATGAATAAGCTCTCTGTCTCAACCAGGAGGAGCCCTGCTCTCTCATTCTTCCTTTCAACTGCATGTCAACAATGGACATAAAAGTTTTACAAAACCTTTTTTGGTCTTCAGCTACACATAAAAATGACCCAAAACTCCCGCACACAGATAATCACTTTATTTATGATTTTTTTTTGTCCTCATACTGTACCTTCATCAATAAAATTCATATAGACAAACAGCATATGTAAACATAGCGGGGTCTTCTAATTGTAAAAAAGTGAGCACAAGTGATTACCAGTGTGTCCGATTCATTTGTTTTAGGGTTCTTCCAAAGAAAGAGTTTTCAATCCAACACATCTGTCTGGTGGGCAGCAACTTTTAAGTGTGACCTTGATCCACAGTACTTAACATCAAGATAACAATATTGATTTCACGATAACACAATAGCACCACTTCTTTGCCAAATGATCTGAATGAGAAGGTGTGTAATAACACGCACATCTTCACTCCTCACAGTCCCTCATGTCAGCCAAACTTAACGATTTTCTTGGATTTTGTTACCTTTGACATTATCTAGTATGAATACGTTATTTTTTATTATCTGTATATGCATCATGTTAATTATCCATTCATGCATCATCTATACCTGCTTATTCATATTTTAGGTAACAGGAGGGCTGGACCTTATCCCAGCATGCATAAAATCAGGGATGTGAAAAGAAAGAATTGAAAAACGATAATCGTGCTGCCCTTTTAAGTTTAATGTACTCTAACATTCTAAAATGCCACATGCCTTCTCACATCATCACATACATGATCCCTATTAAGACGGACTGAGAGACTAAACCTTTTCTCTCCTTGATGTGGTTAGAATATACTGAAGCTCTAGCAATCCGATAGATATGCACCTGGTCATCTTATTCCATTGTATCATTCAGTAGTCACTGTTATTTTTATCTCCTTATCAGTATCAAGGTGCAGCATAGAGTTGAATTTTGGCTTCATAAGCTTGTGTAGCAATTCTTTTGCGTTGTTTTAAGAAATCACCTAAATGTGTTAATATTCACTTTTAAGGGCGTTTAAATGCTCCTGATTGACTTAGCAACCCACTGTAATTGGAATATTCTAATAATTTCTTATCTAATAAAGTTTTATTAAACATTTTCAAAAAGATTATACCACATACACAATAAATGATTTCCCTGCCTAAATTCAAGGTGGGCTGATATGGATTTTAGTTTTAAACTGCTGCAGGGAGTAGCTTATTTACATTTCAGCATTTTTTGTCATCAGTCAGTGAACATGGTCAGCAAAGAGCTTCCAGCACTGAAGTTACAAACCTAAAATCAACAATTAGTCTTTTCCTGTGTTGTTGCTGCACTCTACTTGGAATAAATAGTTGCTGTTTACTTGACTAATTATAAAGATCATTTCTTTTAAAAACTGCTACAGTTCTTTTAAATAGTTCTGGGTAACTGGGATTCAAATATTTTCTGGATATGAGCTCTTTTTTTTGTTTTTGTTTTACAATCCAGAGCTGTTTAAGATATGTAAATTGGATTTGGGATAAAATCTTGACACTGTGGGAATATAGACAGTTGATTGGCACAGACCTCACGACCTCACAGACCTTCCATTAAAACCAGCAAAGGCCCTATTGAATTAACTGAATGTTAGGTGTGTAAACTGTAAACATCTCATGTCCCAGCAGGCTGATTATGAGTAAACCATGTTCAATAAGACTCTCTGTCGGACATAAGCCAGAAAGTCTCTTATTATATTGTAAAAATCAATAACGTAAGGTTATCAATTTAAATTCAGTTACACAAAACTCCATGTGTATCATATTTGGACTCCCACTGACCTTGTGCTCAAGGCGCAGATGCTCCTCTAGCTGGCTCCTTTGACTGCTATCATAATAACAGAGCTGGCACTGGTAGGGTTTGATCTCAGCATGCTTCTGCAGGTGCAGCTGCAGGGCCTGGTCACTCGAGCATGTGAAGGTGCATTTGTGGCAACGGAATATGAGGCCCTGCAGGTGGCGCGACAGCTTGGAGCGGCTGACCTCCAACGGAGCCACGCGCTCCTCTGGTAGGGGAAGAGGAGAGAGCGGAGTGGATTATTAGGTGGGAGAAAGGAAAGGGAAGTAATGATAGAGCAGGGGAGAGGGAGAGAAGAGCAGCAAGAGCTAATGACAGAAAAAGAAGAGGACATGTGAGGGCGCAGGAGAAATATCAAATGACACACACACAAAGACACACAAATCCTAGTTGCTTGGTTTCAACACAACACTTCCTCCAAATAAGTGAGGATAAAAACTACCCAAACATCCCCAACAAGCTGTATCGACTTGTCACATAAGTTCCATCCCTCTATGCCTGCTTTTAAATCTTACCTCTCTGTTTTTTTCTCATGAACACTCTCATATACTGTATGTCATAATTGCAGTTTGTTTGTAATTACTTTGTTTGCACTGTTTACATTTCTCATAATGGAATACAAGATGAATATCAATGTTGTCAGGAGAAACATAATTGTGTTCAGTTTGTCAACCACACAGAAAATAAGTTTGATAAGCTAGCTTTGTAGAACTTCCTTAAACCATTTAGTTACACCATACTACCATTGTCTTTATGAGGTTTTATATTGGACGGTGGTGGCATTTAAAGGAATAGTTTGACATTTTGGGAAACTGCTTTGAGAAACTGCTTTCTTGCCGAGAGTTAGATGAGAAGATTGATACCACTCTCATGTCTGTGTGGTAAATAAGATGTTTGAGCCATTTAGCTTAGCTAAGCATAAATACTGAAAACAGGGGTAAATAGCTAACATTAACATTAACATGTTGTTTCTCGTGCATTTAATCCATACAAAAATCAAAGCATTACAACGACAAGTTGCAATTTTACAGGAGGTTGTGCTGTGCTCACGTCATACTGTTTAAACCATAATTACAAGCAGCTGAGTGGGAAAAACCATACAAAACTGTAGTTCAGAGTCGGATATATTGGCATTCTTTTGGCCACTTCCTGTCCCTCCAGGAAGTCACTGCACCTGGGTATAGTCCAGCAGTAGCTGTTTCCCTGTTCCCAGTCTTTATACTGAGCTTGATCTCCTCATCTAACTCGACAAGACAAAGTATATTTCCCAAAATGTTTAACAATTCCTTTACAATTTTACTATGTCTCTGGTTCCATTTTGCATGAAGTGTACCTCTGTGCAGGACAATGTGGTCAATCATATTGCTCTTGTGTTTTGTGTGGTAGAGGCAGAGAGGGCAGCGCAGGTCTTTAGAGAAGTGGTCAGGTGCGTTGTTGCTGTTGTTGTTGTTGTTGTTGTTGTTGTTGTGACCGGCCTCCACATGCATGGTGAAGGTATTCCTGAGATAGATTCAGAGACAGAGCAAAGGATCTTTAAATCACTGAGGGAATCTATCCAGTGATTGTCTATCTAGTATCTTTACAGTTGAATACTCTTTGGAATTGGAAATTCTTTTATTTGGAATGTATGTTACTGTTATTTTATATTAATAAATGTACACAGTTTATACACTTTGCATAGAGGTTGCAGGATCTATACTCACATAAATTGCATATGACATACTATCTCAAGCATTTTCCTATTTTCCTATAGTCTTTCCTTACTTGTAGCAGGTGAAAAAGGAACAGTCTTTGCACTTGAAGAGCTTCTTGCCACCGTGGCGGTCCCTGTAGTGCCGACGCAGGCTCTGCATGTATCCAGAGCTGAACTCACAGAACTCACAAGTGAGGATGCTGTCTGGTCGATTATCAGCCACTGTTGAGCCACCAGGTGTTGAGCCAGAGGACATTTGACTGCGGGAGGCTAGCTGGTAATGACTAAGCTGCTGACGAACATCCGCTGGCTCCTCTAGGTATGATAGATCTTAGAGAGGGGCAGAGAAATTGAGAGAAACCTGTTTATTATACTGTAACATACAGTTCAGATTCACATAAAAAAAGAGAGTGAGACCTCTTCCTGTGCATGCACAGAATAGCCAATAGGAACATTCTCTCTTTGGGAAATGACCTGTGATTGGCCAAAGTCTCCAGTGATGGCTAGATTTCTGAAGCCTGAATACAGACTCAATAGGAGGTGCAGAAGTCTACTTTTCTCTCAGACCACTTGAATTACAAAATACTGAAAGATTATTATAGAACTTTTGCCAAACGACATAAAAAATAAAGTGATTGTTTCTTCTACAAAATATATTCTGTACATATATGTAATATTTAACAAAAGGCTATCAGCAGAAGACAGCAGTTGGGACTATCAGGAATTTAGTTGTGCTCACACCCCCCTCTCAGATACAGAAGTATAACTATGACTGTCATCATTAGTCGCCTACCTCTTTCCCTCCTCATTCCCTTTCTCAAGAGTCTATAATATCACTGAGCAAGCTCATCTTCTTGCCCTACTTTAAGTCTCCAACACATCAATAAATAAACCACAGTGTGACACTAATAGAATATCTATCCATGTGAAAAATGCCTCATTCAGCACACGGAGTATGAAGAAGCATGGAAGAAAGAAAATAACCTTTCTTTTAAACTTTTACAGTATAGAAAGCTTGAGATCCAATTTCTCACTTTTGAAGAAGCGGTAGAGGTATTCAGAAGAATCAAACAATGCCACAGTTGATTCATGCTTTTAATATCCTCTCTACATTGTGGAGATGTATAGAGATGAGATGGCAGATGGAGAACAAATTCTGTTGTAAGGTTGTGATGTGTCTTGGATTTGGAAAGAACGATCGATTAAATCTCATAAATGAGGAGGTGGAAATCTCCTGTGAGGAGTTGGAGAAGGCCTAAAATATATTTTAAGAATGACCTTAATAAGCATAAAAATGTGAGTATTGGGTTGGCGTTCAAAGACTTTGGGTCTTGCATTCATAGTTTTAGAGCCAAACAAATGTTAATCCTTTCAAAACAAACCCCTACTCCACTTCAAATATCAGAATTTTGGACATTTGACTGAAGGTAGCTAGTTTAGCACGGTAGAAAGACATTCCATATGTCAGCTCTGCTCTTTGTCAATGCTTCACTTGTCTTGGTAGGGCACAGCTGACAGCGGTGGTTGGTGCATTGAGGAATGCTGCCCTGCTTCAGCTCCAGGGAAGATTCCACAGCTCCAGCAGCAAGGTGACAGCTGCTGCCAAGAACAGTCTGCAAGCTAAAGCAGCGGCTGCGCAGCCACTAAAACACCTAAAACATGGCATCACATCAGGGATCTAGCTGCTGCACCAACCTACAGTGAAGGTGTCTCTTTGATAGGAATATTCTGTAAAGAAAGGTGTCTTCTTTAATCAACATTAAAGAAGGCTGAGGTAGTCAAATCACAGCAGTCAAACTCCTTAATTCTCATATTATTTGTTCAGTATGTACGCACAACACCTTACCAAAGACTATGACACCTAATTGTTGACCCAAACTGCTGATTTTCCATATTCATAGCAAATTTAAGGTGTTACATTAATAATATAAAAATAAAACCGCTTTGGATAAAAAGTCCCACCAAATTTTTATTTTACAATTTTTAGTCCCAATGTTGCCTTTCAAAATTAGAATATGGATGAAATAGCTCGTAAATTGTGTTAGTCAAGAGCATGATGTGTGTTATATATATTATATACATGCTATATCTGCAATAATTAGTCAATTAATCAACAGGAAATTAATCAGAAACTTTGATATTGGACATTCATTTTATAAACATGTGCTGGTTTCAGCTTCTCAGATGTGATTATTTGATGCTTTCCTTTGCCATATTATAGTTTAGTGAATTTCTTAGGGCAAATTAATTGGGCAAACTAGATATTTGAATACATCTCCTGGGCAGTGGGGAATTATAATGCATAAATGCTATAATGCATTTTTCACTATTTTCTGATATTTTTTTAAAAGCAATTCATTTTATAGATCAAAATACAATATTATTCATTATATCAATTAAATAAAAATAATATCTAGTTGCAGTCCTAATATATATATTAAATAGACCACATATACATCTTGATATGGGCCTGTTTCTAAAAACTTAATCTTAACTCCAAAGTTATGAAAATCAGTTTTAAGAAATTACAATAGATTCTGCTTTGATGCTCAATTGAGATTTTCCAAATCTGGCCTGACAAGCCTGATACGATCTTATATCTATTAAAATAACATTATGCTGGATCTCATACCATCCGGGGCCAAGGGAGTCTGCTCTGTGTTACTGGCCAGCCGTGAGGGCCTGAGGGTGCCATGAGCAGCCTGGGTAGCAGCCCGGAGTTTGGGGAGGGTCAGGGCCTCACCATGGTCTCTCAGAGAGTGCTCCTTCAGCTGACTGATGGTCATAGAGGAGAAGGGGCACGACAAGCACTTGTATGTGTACTGCTCACCTGGAGGAAAATCGAGAAACAAAGGTCAACAACTTGGCCGCGGTATGAAATTAACTGTACAAAGGCAGTATTAGATGAGGATCTGAAAATATTCTTTATAATAAACATAGTGATAATAAACACATCCTCCACCGCAAACAAAGCTATTCCCATCTGAGCAAATCTGTAACAAATATGTCACTTAGTGCTCCTCTTGGACTAATTAGCGTCATTTTGACAGAACAAAATATTGAGCTGCAGTGTTTATCAGAAATGTCTTGAGGTAACACACATAAACATGATCCACATTCCAACTCTTCAACATATAACTTCCTTGTGGGCAATTTGTAAGTTACAAAGTTGTATGTAAGAAATACAAGTGCTTACATTGTGGAACTACAAATTATTTAGTTGACTAAGTATAAAAGGCTTTAAATGTAAACATGAATACACTGTAGTCTTACACTGCCAGAGGGGGGCGAGTAGAAGGGGAGGCAAATATTATCAAGGCACTTATTTCCATATTTAGTAGGTAGCTTGTTCGCTTAAATAAAGTTTTGTGCAGGTTGATGAGCCATGCACAAAGGACATTTCATATTATGCCTACAGCTAATCTCTGACTCATAAATTACAGTCATAATACTGACTACTTTCTTTGATCCATGCCGTTACAGTATGTGACTGTACTGATGCTGCTTCGGCTACTGTATGTGTTTCTGGCAGCTTTGGTGGAGTTTTGAATGTGCCCATGGGGGATTTATAGCATTTTGCTTCCTGTAGCTGTTGCTGGATATATTGCTGGATATATTTGCTAAACAACCTAATGCAAGCGCCATTCTGAGAAGTGGCGCCATTACAACCAAATCTAATGAGACAGCAACATATTCTAACCAGAAGTGGTTTTAATAAGACAACTACTTCCTGAGAGACTATTTCTGGTAAGAACATGTTTGGAATAAGACAGCTCCTGAATGTGGATGCTAAGCTTGCTGGACTGAAAGCAAGGTTACAAAGGAGAAGAACTAAGCCACAATGATAAAAAACAATTTAATGCTGATTGTTTTCACAAAGTCTACAAACTCGCAAAACTCCACTTTTCAAATGTAATCGCAACTCAAAATTGGTTTGTGCCAATTATCCACAGCAGTTGTTAACTCTTAGTGCTGTTTCTTGCTCCAATCAGTTGAGACAGTTGAGCGCACTGAAAGGCCTTTTAAAAATTGGTCTTTCTAGTTTGGCAGTTTTGAGATTGTTCATTGCTCATTTATTGATTTACAAGGTGAAGCTTTTTTTACGTTTGTTTGAATGTCTATGTCTTTGTCTGCCGCCTAGCTCCCTCAACAACAGAAAACGATCACAGGCGAAGAATTACATCTAACTGAAGACAGCTGTAGCCATTCACCTTTGAGACATGTCGAGGGCTTTATCACCATATTCCCAAATAACAATATTAACAATAAATAAATCTGGGCTACTTGTGTTATCTGAATCCAAATCTGAATCTTTTGGATGTGCTTAATTAGGTGTATCTAATGTACTTGGTAAATGGTGAAACTGCTCCTCCAGCTAATCCACTGGTTACACTGTGCAGGATAAGCTAAATCAAGCACATCATCTTTATGTGGAAGATAACAAACAGGAGGCTGCTATTCTGGCCCAGGAACACCTTGTTAGTCATGGATACAGCAGTAAGATGTGATTTAATGTATGTATGTCTGTGTGTTTACCTGTGTGTGCCTTATGCAGGTGGCTCTTCAAGCGACTCACGTAGGCAGATTTAAACGGGCAGAGTTTGCACTTGAAGGGCTTGTGGTGTCCGTGGTGAGACTGCACATGTCTGTCCAGACTGCCAATGAGACAAAATATACAAAAGGAAAAAAAAAGGGAGGGTATGAGATAAGAGGATAAAAAGACGGGAAAACAAATAGATGGATTGAGGACAAAATGATAGCAGATAAAGAGAGAAAGTGACAAGAATAGAATACAGGAAAGAAAGAGAGAGAGCTCTACTCAACAGCATCCACTTTGATGATTTCAACAGCAGGGTTTTTCAGCAGCATCTAAAGCGCTCAATTCTGTAAACCTCACAAACAACAGCCACACATTTCCAATGACTACAGAACAAGGAGCCGTGGGGTGAACTCATCTACCCACAATCCCTTGGTAGGAGAGAGTGTGTGAATGCCTGTGGGGACAGTGGCTGTGTTTTTAATGCCAGCCTCCTAGGTGGCATGGGAATGCAGCTTCTTTCTGGGTCAGGGCACATACAGTACAGAGGGATTACACCTGGGAGCTCAGAGGAGATGAGGACTCTCTCTTCCCCTCTCACTCTGTCTCTGTGATGGATAAAGCAAATCACACTACCAAAATGTCTGCCTCGCTGTAATGTTTGTCTTACTCTCCTAGGAGGCAAGCAGCTGGGGTTATAGAAGATTGAAAATTCAAAAGGAAGCTATACATGGGTGAGAGTTTAAAATGTACTGCTACCAGGGCTACATATTACACACTATTGATTGAATGGCTGGAGGTATTTATATTCTATAATTACCTCAAAATATAGTTGGCCATTCTCACACTGGATTTAAATTGCCTTCACATGTATGTGGGATATACAAATTATTGTTTATAATTTTATCTCATTAATATCTGAGGCTCACTGTTTACTGTCCCCTCTCCCAAAGCCATGTCACAGCTGTTTTAAGTTACTGCTAATCCAAGCTAAGTACTTTCTACTGACAGTGCTTCACATTAAAAGCATTCAACTGGCAAGCCATGGGGTGGATTTTATTGTGAAGCTGATGCAGGAAACTCGGTTTGTCTGTCACCAAGGTTTGAGATGACCACAAGCGTTCATGAAAATTGCATTGCAAACATCTTCCGAAATGTTATGTCAGCAGATCATCTCTAAGTGTTTGCTGTAGTATTAAACCCCACTTGCTGACACCACCAGTAACTACAACTGGAACTAACCTTATTGAAAAGCACAAATGAAAGAAACTGGACAGTCAGAATTGATGAAAGTTCAATGGAGGATCAATGGATCAACAGCAAAGTTGCCCAATTTACTCTAATTTACTTCTACACACAGGGCACTCTAATGTAGAAACAGTGTTAGAGGTGTCATTCATAGACTCTGCTCCTCCCTCCTTACTTGTGTCTGAACGGTGAGACAAACTGGCAGTACTGGCAGCTGTATTTGTCTTCTCTGCTGAACAGCGCCATGGCTGAGTGGCTCCTCTCATGGGACCTCAGTCCCTGCATGGACATAAAGACTCGGTCACACTGGGCACATGGGTGACCCCCTGCTGCTAATCGCTGCTTCAGTTCGCCCTCTGACACCACGGCCCTCGCTGCAGCCACGAGAGCTGCTGCCCTTCCTTCAATAGCATCCGTTTTTGGTTCCATTGGCTCAGCGGCAACGGCAACACCACCAGAAGCTGTGGAAACCAAGGATTGACCGACCATCGTAGCCGCGGGTCTCTCGATGCCATCGGCTTCAGACTCAGCTGCTTCATCCCCCTCGAGGTCGCCGTTGGTCAGGCTCTCTGAAGGCAGGGTAAGGGGGACCTCGCTGACTTCCTGCTGCAAAACAAAAAGGCGAAGTCTCAGATGATCAGTAACTTTCTGTGCCTGCTGATTTTGTCTGTCACAGCCTTTTTGTTATGCGGATGCACTACACAGCAATAAAAGGAGAATTATTAAGGGTAACAATGAATTTAGATGTTGATACTCAATCAGCTACCAGATGACAAATATGTATGTTCACTAAATTATCACTTAAGGTCTGGCACCTCTAACTTACTGTTAACTGTAAATCAGGCAAATCATGTTAAAAGCACATAAGCAACAGTTAAGCATCTGTATAACACTGGTTCTGTCTGTGCTGTATCAGTGCAATCATTTCAGTTAAGTGTTGGTTACAGCTTTCTCACTTACGCTCTGTAATGTCAACTGGATACATGTATGCTGATTTCATTGGCCTGAAAAGTATTTCTATGCAACGCACTTTCCTTAAACACCTGTCCAAATTACTTTAAGCTGCTGTGTCAGCCTGTAAATGAAAGTGTTTCTGGTCCAAGAACGTATTACTGAAAAACATGACTGGGTCGAGTCCAGCGTAGGCAAGCCTTAACAATTACCTGAGGCCAACTCCATTCCCGACCTGAAACTCTGTAGTCTACAGGTATTTACTGACACACCATACTTAGTTAATATCAAGTTGATTGCATTATTATAATAGAATGTGACATGATAACTCAAGTCCAACCACTCAAATCAGTCCAGGAGCTTTGTTACATATCATTCCCAACTCTCCTCCATTTTTTAAATATATCTCTCAACCGTATAAGAATAAAATTCTTCTTAACAAAGTCGATCACAATATGCATCCAGTTTTCTATGATTAATAAACTTAATTACTAGATGATGCTGCTTAATCACCCAGAAAATAAATGGCAGGATACAAAACTGATAAGGACCTAAAACAAGACCTCCATCGCACATCTACCAACAACAACTCAAACTAAACGCTAAACAAAACTCATATATATATATATATATATATATATATATATATATATATATATATTTCCTCTTTCTTCATGTGCTGGAGTACTGGCTGGTTTCTGTAATCGTCACAAGTAGACAGACAATCACCATGACTTTTTTTATTGCCCTGAGGAAGCTCATTCTTTCTGTTTAAGGACCTGACCCTGCACTTCATGCAGCCATAAATAAGATGTGGCATCCACAGGCCCAACCTTGCCATCCAGTCTGCCCTGACTGCACTGTCAGCCTGATTCAACTGTATCAGAAACCATTACAGTTCTAGAGTTGAAACTGTATTCATGATACTATGAAAAGCAACTTTAATTTCTACCTTATGGTACCTTGCTCAAGAGCACCTTGGCAGTGCCCAAGAGGTGAACTGGTATCTCTCCAGCTACCAATCCACACTCTGTACTTTGATCCATACAGGGACTTGAACCAGCAACCCTCCAGTTCCTAACCCAACTCCCTATGGAATAAGCTACGGCCACGAACAGCCAGAATCCTGACACATGCTACTTGCTTTACAGGCTTCAGTATTTATTCCACATACTGAATGTACCTAAAAGTCAAAGTTACAACAGAATACATATTAAAAACATAAAAGACAGAGTCAGTGTATGATGGAAGAACCAGTCCTTCATTTGGGTGAGACGTTGGATCCTTAGGCCTTTTCCCCTCACTGGCAGCCTCAGTCGAATACTAATGTTCGAACAGTTACCCGCCGCTGCCCTAAAAGTTATGGCTCACCACTCTGTCCTCCAATACCCCCCACCCCCTCCCCTGCAATGGGACAGCATTGCTTGTTTTCTCTGGGGGAAGCTGACAGACTGCCTACCCAGAAGCCACCGTCAGTAATAAACAAAATGAGAAACAGAACCCAAGTCCAGTGAAACAGATCACTGCAGAGCTACGAAGATGAGGAGTTAGTTTACAAGACAGAAACACCAGGGACAGCCAAAGTGGGTCCTTTAAAGATTGTTAAAGAATATATAACGTTGATATCTCCAAATAAGGCATACTACTACTATGTAAAGCTAAGCTAAGTTTACCAGCTGCTGGCTATAGCTTTATATTTATTTATGGGACAGATATGAAAAATCTTCTCATCTATCTATTCCTTTAATGCATTTTACAAACAAGTAAACAACAGATGCCGTTTTGAAAAGAAAATTGTTTTTAATTTAGCCATAAATAATATAATTATTGTTTACATTATTTTACCTAATTATGTTTTAGCAATGACATGCGTGTTGTTAATATGAACATATTTCAGACTTAATGTAACAAAAGCCACAGTAAAACAAATACTATAATAGTATAAAATAAATGTAAAAATAAATCCAACTCCATTTACCTTGACATGTCCCTCTTTGACCTCTCCATACTGGACGTGCTTCCGAAGGTGGTTGCAGATGGCTCGGAGGGTGGGGTGCATCTCTATGCAGAAGTTACACCTGAATCCTATGGGTGCTTTATTAACAAGGCTTTCCTGTTCAGAGAGAAACATGACCATAATATACCGTTTTATTCACAGTTTTTGTTTTCTTTCTGTTTGACATATTTTTCAAATGTATTTGAAAATGATTTGAAATAAAGATGTTTATTTAAAATTATATTATTTAACCTACTATCAGTGTATAATCTGCCAACAACCAGCTGATGTATTTTGTCAGAAGGTACTACTATTTCTTCTCTGTGAGATTTATATTTTCTCCATGAAGTTAGAGACAGCCACTGTCCTCAAATATACATTAAATGAATCAATGGTATTTTGAATCAACGTATTATGAAATTAATTATCACACCGCATTATCACCATTATAATATTTCTGGAGACAGTGAGGGGGCAATTTAAAATATGTAATTATCTCTTTAATTCCATTTTAGCACTGTGAACTGTTTTCCAAAACCATGGGAACCCATGACTCCAATGAGCAGCTGTAGTATGATAGACAGTAGTAGTTCACAGCATCAGAAGATTTATTGTATGCTTTAAGATATTAATGGCAAAAGGAAAATCAAATCATGCCTGTTTTATTCTTTCATTTACAAGCTTTAAGGGAGACTTGTATCTTCGCTCACCTTCTCAGGTTTGGTCTCAGGCAGTTCTGCGGCTTTCTGTTTGCTGAGCAGCTGCCTCCTCCTCTCCAGCCTCATGGCCCTCTTCTGAAACTCTTCATTGTGGTTCAATAGATGTTTGGCCAGAATCGGGAGAGCCAGGAACTTCAGCTCACAGTGAGAACACTGGTACAACTCAGAGTCCTCATCCCCGTGATCGGGCGATACCACAAAGTCCCTCTTCAAGTCATTGCTGTGGTGGTCGTTGTAGTGCATAGAAAGCAGTTCGCCTGTGCTGAAGGACAAGCGGAAGCATTTTAGACACTTGTAAGGCAGCCATTCGACCTCTCCGTCCTGCTCGGTTTCAAGCTGAACCTCCAGCACGTCCTTGTCATCCTCTGCTATTGAACTGACAGCAATCTTCTCAGGTTCTTTGGCATAGATAACGGTAAAGTAGCGGCCAAGCTTGCTAGCATGCTGCTTCTTGGGGAAGACACCGGGGTGGCGTTTAATGTAGTGTGAGACAATGCTCTTCCTGCTGAAGGCCTGGAAGGCGCAAAGAGAACACCTTCGTCTCTCCACAGCCAAACGCAACTCTTCACTCATTTCTGAATTGTCCCCTTCTGACGGCGGGGGTGCGATTACTTTGTTAGGCTTTTCGGTCATAGTTTTGGAAGCAGCCAGACAATGGGTATAATAGGCATCAATATCGTGCCGCTTCTGGTAGTGTGCTGCCAGACCTTTGCGTATAGGGTTTGTGTAAGAACACAGAGCACATTTGAAGACATTGTTTTTACCCTCTGGCTGAGCACGGACGTTGTTGTGCTTGATACGGTAGTGACGAGCGATGCCTTTCCTGGTGGAGCAAAAGTATTTGCAGAGCTGACACTTGAATATAGCATGTTTCTCTGTCTTATTGATGGGTAACTCTGAGTGGGCAAGGTCCAATTCACTGACCTCCTGGACCTTTGCTGCGCTTGATATATTACCAGCACTGCATTCGGCTACTGGCTCTGTTTCTTTACCAGGAGAGAAATATGTCACAGAGGAAGAGAACATTTCAGAAGCCGACTGATTGTGATATTTCTCATAATGGATTTTTAGTTTCTCCAGTGTCCCATGCGTGTATGGGCACATTTTGCATCTGTATGCGCCATAGCCTTGCCTTTGAGTTTTGCACTTGTCTTCTCCTTCATTTAAGTCGGGGATTTGCTCTATATCATCAGCAAAGTCTTCTGCCGTGACTTTCACTAATGGGTGTCTCTTTTGATAGTGAGTTAGGACACCGTGGATTCGGGAGTTTACATATGGACAGTGACGACATTTATACACAGAACTGGGGTTGATGTCTGCCTCCTGTGCAAAATCTGCAGCTTTTACTTTCATACCTGGGTGCTTCTTTCCATAGTGAGTGAGGAGGCCATGGAGACTGTTGTACTCTGACAGACAAACAGTGCACTGATAAGGATTGTTAGAGATGGAAAGGCGTGGGTGGGGAGGAGGGGGATTGCTTTCTTGAGGTGTAGTGACAATGACCAGTGGTCCATCATCTTCAACAGGCTGACAATCGAAAGACGCATGTTCTTTGGCAACCTGCTGGTGGATCTTTTCAGCTGAGCCATTTCCTTTGATAATATCCAAAAGCACAGATTCATCCCCTTTAATGACCCAAGGGTGGACTGCCTGATAGTGACTAGTGATGTCCCATATTGTACAGGCCTCAAAGGCACAGTCTCTGCATTTGTAATGTTTAGTTTCCATATTGCCTCCTTGTTGAGTGGTCTCCGGACCAGCCCATAGCTTGCTGGCCATGTATGTGTAATCAACATTGTGCTCTGGATGGCGTCTTTGGTAATGGAGCAGCAGGCCTTGGGGTTCAGCGTGGGAGTAAATGCACCACTCACAGTGGTAGCCAGCCTCTAGAATGCCATCTTGGTAAGCCCAGTGTAAAATGGTCATAGCTGTGGCTTTCACAGTGGGGTGCTCTTTCTTCAGATGCTTCTTTAGGGCATAGATATAGGGGGATGTGTAGGAACAGTGTCTACACTTCAGGGAGCGCAGAGGCGTAGTGTTTTCAGGGTCTGGTGGGGCTGGGATCAAGGCTGAAGAGACACTGCTTGACTGAACCATCTGTGCACGCTCGCGCTGACTACGGACAACTGCAGTGTGACGACGCACAAGGTCAGCGTTGGCCTTGGTTTCCCTATGCTTCTTCTGGTAATGAATAAGCACTCCTTTTACAGTGCGGTTGCCATAATCACATTGCTGACAAAAGAACAGCTCGTCTTCACCTTTCTCACCACTTCCTGGTTTAGGGCTTGTGTTGTTAGATCCATCATGACCATTATTTTGAAACTGCTTCAAAAACTGTTTAGGAGCCGCAATTTGCAATTCATCCATTAATTTCATCAAACCAGGGGTGGGGGCGCCATGTTTGATATATTTTGCTGTCACTTTTACTTCTGGGTGTCTCTTTTGATAATGGACCAACACACCAACAACAGATCTGTTGCTGTACACGCAATGTTTACAGTAGTACATTTCTTCATCTGATCCATACAGCTCTGCGCTTGGTTGTTTTGGAGGTGCAGCCATGCTGAGATTATATGAAGAGTTTGCAACAGACTGCGACTGATCCACTGAGATGACCTTCATGGTTTTCTGTATACGGAAATAAGACGCCTTTTGCTCTGGGTGTTTCTTCTGATAGTGGACCAAAACAGAGTGCATGTTGGGGCTAGCAAAAGAACACACATCACAATCATAGACGACAACATTGCCACCCACAGATTCTTTGAGAGGGTCTGTCTCAGCACTGGCTTCAGGGGTCTTAGAGACCGTTTTCAGCACTGGGCTGGAGGATGACCTGGGGGTTGATGTGGCCGAGTTCAAATTCTTGGGGCCAGAGTTTAATATTTCCCTCAGGGTTTGCGATTCACCCGTTTTATGGGACTGCTCCACTACATAGCTGGAGAAGATCATAGCATTGTTGATTTTTACTGTAGGGTGCATTCTTTGGTAATGGGGCATTAGGCTCCTGACATTGGGGCTTGTGTACGAACAAAAGCGGCACATGTATACCAGATTTGGTTGGTTGAAGTTCAGCACATTGCTTGCTTCAGGGTGGTGATCCATGTAGTGTTGGTGCAGATCGTTGTAATTTGTGTATTCGATATAGCACTCTAAGCAGCGGAAGACCGCGCTCTGGTCCTCGGGGTCCAGGATGTACTTAAAGCTGAACTTGATGTAAGGATGCATCCTCTGGTAATGGGTGCTAACGCTGCGAGCTGATTTGTTGTGGTAATCACAGTGTTTACAGTAGAAACGTGTAGTTCCCGGTTCCTCTGAATAATCAGCGTTCTCTTGAATGGCATTGTCGCTGGGTTCAGCAGAGATGTTTTCACTATCATCTGAGAGAGTCAGTGATATAGGAAGGTTTCTAGTTTTTGACTTAGGGTTGCTTTTTCTTTTCCCTATTCTGCCTCCCTCGTGAGAGATCATTGATTCTCTTGCATGAAGCTGTTGTGTGTTATAATTGAAGACATGGTTTTTATTGTCATGGTTTCTACCCTCTTTATCAGAACTGGTGTGATTTTCTCCTGCATCTTCATCATCCATGTCATCTAGGTTTATGATCATGTCCTGTTGGCTTTGGCTTATCTTACTTTGAAGGTTACTGGCAATTTCATCAATTCTAGTTCTCTTCTTAACCGAGGACAAATCCAAAGGCAAGTCATTAATGGACTTCCTGGCTCTTTTCCCTGTTACTAAGGGCTTTTTGGTGGCAAGTCCTAAAATGGAGGTCTGGGTTTTTTGTAGAAAGATTGGAGAAGCATCTATTTCAGAGTCGGTCTGGTCAGTCAGCTGGCTTTCAAAGACAGTGGGATCTAGGTCATCACAGTAGGAATGCTTGTGCTGCTGGTGAACCCTCAGACCTTTCAGAGTGGTGGTAGAGAAGCTGCAGAGCGTGCAGCGATGAGGGTTCTGCTGGTCGTTCGGTGTGCTGGTTATCTTTTTTCCATTGACTTTGGAGCTTACATTACCCCCGTTAACTGGCTCTGTAGCATTGTCACTGTGAGGATCTGGACTATCGCTTGTTAAATCCATGGTGTCTAAATCTGAGGATATGTGGCTCTGTTTGTGCGTGCCTAGTTTAAGAGGGCTGGTGCAAATAAACGGGCATTCATCACATTTATACACTGTGGTTTTACCAGAAAGGTGAATGTTTTCAATGTGGCGGGAGATGCTCCGCCTGTGCATGGTGAGGAAGGAGCAGAAGGGGCACTGAAAACGGTTCATGTACTTTCTAAATGGTATTCCTTTAGTCTCCAGTAATTTATTGTCCTCATCAGTTAAAAGCTGCTTTGCATCTGCTGACAGGGTCCCAGTATAGCTAGGATCATCTATGTCGCCCAACTCTTCCTCATCATCATCCTCTAAGCTGCTACGAGAGTCCTCCTCATTAAATAAATTGGCATCCAGCCCTACGACACTATTGGAGATGTCAGCTGAAGCAAACCTCTTGGACAAAATGGAGGAACCTGTGCTGTTGGGTGTTACGGCACGAATCTGTGCATATTGAAAGGTAGAGATCTCTGGGACTGTCTTCTCTGACACGTTTTCTTCTGTTTTTCCTACCGGCTCTTCCTTTTCACAAACGTCAGTTGAACTCATCCTTGATCTAGTTGGGCTTCGGGAAGCGGAGGGAGAATCTGGTTTGGGTGAGCTTGCACTTGACTCCCCTTCCAGCTCTGCAATAGAAGAAACTATCTTGACCTTGTCACTGTGCTCCTTCACCACGTGATTAGTCCAGCTGTCCTTCTGGTCAGTCTGATAGTCACACCATTCGCAGGCAAATGTTCCCTTCGTGAGTACACTGGCTGAGTCCGATTCCTCCGTGGTCTCTGCGTATTCTGAAGGATCTCCAGCGCTCTCAGAGGGAACCTTGCTATGATACATTAGTTGGTGTTTCATTATCCTTGCTTTGCGTGGAGACTGGTATGTGCAGTACTGACAAGAATACACCTTTGAATGGTCATTGTGCATTATAACGGTGTAGCTGGACTGCTTAGCTGTCTGGGAGGAGATACTTGCATCTGAATCTTCCTCTACAACATTATGCACTTTTTTGGTGTGATTTTTTAAGAATGACTTCGATCTGAAGTAACGAACACAGAACTTGCACTGATAAAACGGCAGGTGGGTTTCAGCTGTCTGCTTTTGTTGTGTTTGGTTGGAATTGTCAGTAGAGATGGGGCCTAAAAAAGATTTAAAAAAGTATGTAAGATGTTGGAAAATGTTGGTAAATAGAAAATTAGTACATTTAGTTGTTATTTAAACTTTCTGTTGTTTCGCTTAATAAAACCAGTATATAAATAATATTCTGCTTTTATTAAAACGTTTTGTTGCTTCAGTCAATAAAACTAGCAACAAGTCATACATGTTAAGCTCCATGAAATCCTCCTACTATGAAGAGTTATTTGAAACCAAAACAGAAGTGTTTCCTAATCCATAACAAATTAAACTGTAACATCTGATTTGATGTGGTGGACATACTCATTCCAGCTTTAGGAGGCGTATAATCCTTGTCATCCTTGTCCTCATATTCCTCCTCTTCCTCCTCATCTTCATCCTCGTCTTTCAGAGAGTCAGACTCATCTGCGTCTGCAGGCTGCAGGAAAACGGTGTGCACTTCCTGAATGTGGGTCTTCAAGTCATCATATGACTCGGCACGAAAGTCACAGCCGTCACACTGCAATACCTCCATTACTGAAAAGAGGGAGCACTCCCTGGAAAATCAGGGAAACCTGCAATGAAAAAGAGAGAGAAAAAAATTAATGAGGACATGTAGCATTTTCCAAAGAGTACACAGCAGAATACATGTCTAATTAAGTGGGTGTGATTGAAAATAAAAATAATGTATGAGAATTGTGTTAAAATATACATATGAGCCATTTTTACAGTGCAAGTTAAGGGGTATTTACTATAGCAAGGAGACCCGTATGTACAGAGCTATTACAATGCAGGCATAATATTAGTCTATAATCCTTACATATTCAGTTTAGTGAACATGCCCTTCCATGAAAAATGAGCTTGGTAATGATCTAGCATGATTACCAATGGCAATTCCTGCTGTGAACAAATAATAATCAAGTGCAGGTTGGATGATGCACATTTTCCACATAAAAGGTATAAGACAATGGCCAGCAAAAGATATAATGCTTTCAAATCATCATGATTACGTGCTCAAGTCGAGTCTCATCTGATAGCTTTATAGAGCCTCTTGAAGTTGCATTTGAAAGAATTTGGTCCAAAATGTGGCACATTGTTGAAAATTTGGCACTGGAGGGAAACATGTTTATTGACAGTAATTTGAATGTGGATATATGGAGACACAACATACTCTGAATGTATTTCTTTATGGCTGCTTTGATGTTAAATAATATGTGGGAGTGTTGAGATGGTATAATAAAAGCTGAAATGTCACAGAAATATTGTAAAAAAAAGTTATATTCCCAAAAATGTACTAAAGAAATGTTTGTTCATTTATGCAAAAACGCAACAAATTCCTGTTGTTTCATTATCAAGACAAAACCACAAAGATAAAGAGTCACAAATTCATATAAAATTGAGATTATTTTCACTGGAGCTGTCCACAAACTCTGATAGAAAGCCATACAAAACATGACAAAGAGGAGAATTCAGCAGATGCTGATGTTACTCAGAATACTAAGAAGGTCTCATTTTTTAGCATAGCATCATTCTAAGAACAATGGAGGACAGAGAAGGGATTATGGCCTGATTGTCCCATTTTTATTACCTTGGGATAAGCAACAGCTGGAGAGCAGCTCCACAGCTCAGTATTTAGAGCAGACTAGTCCATCAGATTGTATCAACTGCTCTGAAATAAGATTGAATGAATCAACGGAGAGATGAAAGCTTTATGCGGGCTTCTCTCTTTGCAGTTTGGACTTGGCCAGAGAAATGGAAGTTGATGATGTGACCATCATTTCACAGCTCTTTCATCATCGCTTTCTTATCAATTGTCATTTTGTCTTGCAAACCATATAATATCACAAATAGCATTTGTAGCTCACGCTACTTCTGAGATGGGTAGTTAAAGGGCACACTTTACAACCTTGGCTCACAAATCAAAAAAAAAATCTGTAATGTTATGGGTATGGCTTTGTAGTGGGATTCATTAGATCTGTCAATTGCTCTCCATGGATGCATTATGGCCTAGTATGAGGACATTTTACAGAACCAAGTGCCAAGTTTTCACATTTCAGGATGATTACATCCCCAAACCTATAAGTAAGTTTAAAAGTGGTTTTATAAAAACTATGGAGACCTTCCAGGTATAATCATATTTGAACCTACGCACAGCTGGGCCTTGTATGACAGCATTTCAATGTGGATTAAAGCACTTGTGAATGCACATGTGGCCATTCTCCTCCTCATTACCTGCTTGCTATAATATGTTTTTTATTATTTCTCCACCATGTACCATGTACCCTAAATAATGTACGCTGTAGAAAAAAAGCTTGAAATACAAGTCTAAAACAACAATAAGTTGAACATATTGAAACCTGTGTGCACACTAGGGTGTGTACACAAATCCAAACACAGATTGTGTACACTGTATGTCAGTTCGTAACTGTTAGAAACGACCGGCACAGAAGCTGCAGCATGCAACAACTTTTTTTTATGTCTTTCTCTTTTGTGCCAAACTTCTTTGTGCACTGACAAAGGAACAAACCTTTTGGTATTTTAAGATATTCTTTGCCAATGTTTTGCCTTTACTGTACAACTTGACAATTTCTCGACTTAGGACATCACACATTATGGCCCATGCTGACATACAAGGAAGACAACTTTCATTTAAATGAAATTACTATTGGCATATATATATATATATATATATATATATATATATATATATATATATATATATACACACAAAGAGGATTAATGGTTCACACAAGCATGACTTTTTGTTGATCCATTGTTCTTAATGGTCAAAACTCTACATCACAATACGCCATGATTCATGTCTATAATCCAATTAAATCCAATCTTACTATAAGCATCTGTTGTCCTTATATTCTTGCTGAAATGCCAGAAGATGAAGAGGTTTCATTAATGGCTGTAATAATACCCAAAGAAATAAAAAACTACAGAAATCAATTATAAAAAAAATGATACATATCATTCTATAAACACTATCATAATAAACTTGTACTGCTTTGATTTAGGCCTCTAAGTTACATTCTTATTATTAAGCAACTTTAGAGCAAGAGTTGCATAAATACAGCACGCCTATGCGTTTTCATTCCTTAGGGCAATGAGCTTTATAGAGAAGACATATTTGTTTATTCACCCTGATGTTGCAATTAATAGGCCAGAATTTTTTTTTTACAAATTTCAGTGCTCGATAATATGAAATTATTATATACAATATAAAGTCAATAGCAGGTCAATAAAGTATGCAAATAAGTAAAAGGTTGTGATTTCATAGGAAATATAGCACACCATATAGGCCTCTTGTTTTTCAGTTTGTCTACAGATGAGATTTATTTAAAGTTAATGTGACACGTATGCTGACATGGTAATTCCAAACTTAAGGTGGAACCGAGGTCCCCGAAGTCTGTTTACAGATATTGGGGAGCACTGTATGTGGGAGATGTAGGTGTCCATCCTGAGTCCGACAATGTTAGATAGAAGTACAAAGCTAAATCGCTGACGTTCTCTTTTAAGGTCTTAAATTCTGGCCACAAGGTTGCCAGGCTCAAGATAGGAGAAATTTAAAATATTTGCCCTTGCAGTGCCCTAACTGTGCCCACACAAGTCAGAGTGTCTTGCAGCACAATTTTTGAACTGCCACAGGTTTATTAACATGTTAGCTTGAAACAAAAACTCCATAAAATTCCAAAGTTATAGAAAATGTGTTAGCACGTAATATTTGCAAAGTAGCTCCAAATGTGATGTATTGACATAGATCTAACTAATTCAAATTTTAGCCATTAGTTAAATTTTTTTTAAATAATGAGATACTTGTTTCAAAATGTTTAAGTCAACAACAACACATTTTACAGTCCCAGTGTAATTTATTTTCACTACAAAAACCAGTGAAACAAATGATGAAATACTGAAAGAAAATTGGATATTGTGTCACAAAATCAGCTTTGATTTTAATAGATATAGTGAAATGTAGCTTTAATACAAGGATCAAATTCAGTCCACTAATTTGGAAACTGCAAAAAACAAATTTCAAGATCCAGCCAGAGACAGTTGGGAATCCCGCCCTGCTTCCCACACCCAACTGGTCAGCCAGTGGAGAGCTCCATGTGAGCCAGCCAAGCTGCCAGTATGTCCCAGAGCAACCAGGGGATCCATTGTTGTTCAGGGTCAGGTTACAGCCTCACCACGGGGCCCCACCCTGCTCTCTTGGCAGTTCACTGCTGTTTTGAACAAAGTTGCCTCCTAATGCCAGGTTCCTTGACATGGATATCAAGAGAATCCTTTAGGAGAGAAGGGGAGTGGAATGCCTGGGGAGGGAAAAAAAAGCCTCCTACACAACCACCATCTGCCTTAGAGTTGGCTGTGTCTTTTCAGCCAGTCAGTCCCTGCGCCACACCAAGTTAATGGGTGCGATTGTGTAACTGCTTTCATCTAGTCAGCTGGGGCTCTAACAGGCAGCAACTGAGCTGCTCAGATCCTCCTCTGAGCCGTGCTTCAAGGGCAGCCATTTTAGGAGCTGACTATGTGCGCTTAGGTGTTCAGCCAGCACACAACATGGACCCACAGATCTGATCCTCTTCCTCAAAGGCAGGCAGCCTGACACTGGAGAGCTGCTGACAGAAATCTATCTGCCATATGTATAGTACTGTACCCAAGCCCTCTGCCCACACAGCTCAGCAGAAAACATCTCACACTCTTGCCAGGCTGACTTTGCCTGGTCCTTTCATTTCTCAGGGACATTATCTCTAAATGAAGGGATTTTCCAGAGAAATGTCAGAAACCCCGTTCCAAAGAAAGGCAGGTCAGAGCGAGCGGTATGCACCGACACTTTGTGGAGGGAAAGTGACAACTAAGTTCCACAAGGGGGTCTAAAACTGTGAGGCATGTCTGAACTTCTTTATCTCAGAGCTCTGAAACCCTGAGGAGAGAGGGCAGAGAGAAGCAGAAGGGGAGAGCAAGCCTGAAGGGAAAGGGTGGGAGGAGAAATGAGGCGGTGTAAGTGCACGACAGAGCCACCTGGAATATCTTCAGTGGTAAGCTACTGAGGACAAAGCGTTTAGACTGGGCTCCCCAGATTCCAAAGTCTACTGACATTTGTTAATCACCAACCGGTCTCTCTGCATCGGCGAGCTGTGCCAGCAGTCACACCCTCTACTGAAACTGGCTGACAGCAGCTGCTCTGTCTGAAAGAGGACCTTTGAATAAGCCAGCATTAAGCTGATTAGGATGACAGAGGTTTTGTCCTTAACTGTTGGTTAGTGCTACCATCTCATGCAGCCGGGGAGAGAAAATATTATATGGCAAGCATTCTGGCTCCCGATAATTCAACTGGCAAACAAGACGGGATGTGCATCTTGTCAACCTGCACTACCTCAATTATTAATGGCCCATTGATTGAAAATGACAGCCTGCTTTTTAAGGGAAAATACAGTGGCAATAACAGCAGGTAGCCAGAGCCATGGAATTGATTTTTTTTGCAGAGAAAAATCTATTAATTTTTAGTTTCAAGAAAAAAAAACCTTCAAATGCTGATCTATTTAGTCCACATTCCTCACCTGGTTTATTCAAAAGACACAGCACAGAAAGATCTCATTGTGTCAGCTGAAGAGCAGAAAGCGTTGCGTCACAGGACCAGTGAGAATTTGGCCTCTTGCACAAACAGGAGATAGGGAGCTGAAGATCAAGATGGCTACTCCCATCCTCTGATGTCATCAGCCAAGGAGAACTCAACATACCAGATCTGATAGTGTGCTTAACAGCTGCTTATAAACAAATAACACACTTCATAATATAAATGTAGCAGGATGTTTGCAAAGCTATTGTAGTGAATTGGTATATGCACAAGTGTTTGTCTGTCTGCCTGCTCTATGGAGACACATGTAAAAATAGATTAACAAATGTTAAATGTATCACAAAAAAATGTGTTACAAAGCAGCACATTTATGATGAGACTAAACACATCTTTCAAACTCTAGCCAAACCACAATCTATATATGTAGCTGACATAATGATCATAGTCATCAAGAATGCTCCATAAAATCAAAACAGAAAATGAAAATGATGCTTATTAGATTAAACTTGGCTCAGAAAACCTTTCAACCTCACTACAACTCTAAATGTCAAAAGCGTATATCCAAAACAGCTAAACCTGGCTTCAATGTCTAAAAACTTGGCTTCCAAATCAAGTATAGGATCTAGGTAGCAGTACACCTTACTTAGTGCGAGTAGGATTTGTTTACGTGAGTTCAGCTTACATCTTACATTTATAGCAGGCACAAGAGACAAGAAGTTTGATGCACACCACTGTGGCAAAGCAAACCAACAGCTTCTGCATGCTGGCACACTGGCTCTCTGTGTAATTAACATTCAGATTCTATGACAATCTCATCAATGCCAAAATCAAAGCATTTACCTTTTCTTAGTATTCCCCACAGTAATCATTTGCACCTGTCATTTGGGCACAAAAGTAAAGTACTTTCTGTCATGAAATATTCCAACTTGTGACAGGATGCTGCAATAGAAGAATACATTCAAAGGGTATACTACACTGGTCAAAATGAGAGAGCATGAGCAATTAAATGCATAATGCATACGTTTTTATAAAAATAGAAACTAGCTCTTAAAGAGCTTACAGCATCAGATAGTGCATTTGTAAAAAAAAAAAAGAATTGATGGAACTAGAAAAATTAAAGAAGTACAATACTGGCATGAAAGGCTTTTACTGTGAAGCAGCTGCAGGCATGTCATGTACACTGAAGTAGGGCTGCAGCTAGCAAATGTTTTCTTTGTTGATGAGTTTGTCATTCAGTTTACTATCAATTCCTCACATTTGAGAAGGGGCATCAAATATTTGGTATTTGTGCTAGGGCTGCACGATATGAGGAAAATATCAAATTGCGATTATTAGGGCCAAAGCACGAGTGCCAGGCCCCAACAGTGCTAATTTGTGCTTGAAAATGACCTAAACGACTAATTTCATTCTTAAATCAGTTGCTGATTCATTTTCTCTCCATCAACTCATCGATAAATCCACTAATAATTTCAGCTCTACACTGAAGTAGTTAGTAGAACATGAGAAAAAAAATTAAGCTCAGGCAGTTTTCTCAGATTTCCTTATTGTGCTTATCAATGTTTTAACGCCTTTGTTTAAAGGTTTAATTCTATTTTATGCTAAGAGACAAGAAAGACTTTTTTGAAAGATCACAACAAATACATCACAATTGTTATGTATTTGAACTACGAGGCAATCCCGTCAGACAGTAACGAAGATGTTGTTGACAAGCACTAGTGCAGAATTAGCCTGTTGTTCAGTTTAATTATAATTTGCTTACTGGTTTGTACATCCCTGAATATCAAATTGTCAATGCACGTTTATTTTAATCAGATCACCTACTGAGATATTGTCTTTCACATGCTGTGTGCGAGCCTGTCCACCCTTGTTATCACACTTTTTGTTTTAAGTTTGGTAAACATTTAACTGCACAACCTGCTTTTCCTGAATGTGCAAATAAAAAAGCCTCTGTGTCTCTGAATCTGCGCAGTGTGCCTTGACTTGAAGTAACATTCAGTCAAAATAATGAGATTCTAGAAATGTATCTGTAACTCAGACTCCTGAATAAAGAAAAATCTATTTAAATATAGTTCTACTTAAGAAAAAAATACATTTTAAATATGTTTCCCATTATAATTGCATTATTATTATTAACATTTGGGATCATGCACCATTATTCATTAGGTAGTTAAACATTCTTAATAGATCAGTTATTTTATTTTCAAAGTAACTAGTGAAGATGCCAAAGTATATAGTCAAACTCCTGAGGTATGTTATTGTATGTAGGTCTATTATTTTATATAAATATTACATTGCTCCTGATGCATTTACATTAAATACTACTACTAAAAGAACCGTGGCTGTTTTTCAACAACACCTGTCTTCATCACTGTATGTGTATCTGAAGGCTCAAATCATTGTCCTGAAATTTAACATCTGCTGATGCAAGTATGGGCCAAGTCAAGCAACAGCAAGAAATATTTATTTTGGCACCCATCCTTTAATCATTCACTTTACCAGATACAACTGAGGGACTTTGAAACAAGAAAGACTGAGGTAAGGTTTGGGTTTCAAAGTCAAAGTTGTTTTTTTACTCATTCGACACCTGGTGACTGCATCATTAGGTGTAAGATTCAGAGCCTATCGATGATATCATTCACAACAGTGCTGGCTTACACTTCACTTGCAATATTACAGTTACAATGGTACAAAATGACAGCGTTTGGTAGATCAACAGTAGTCATTTGGCACAAAAATATATATAAATGTATACTTATTCAATGAATTATTTAATTTGGTGCCTAATGTGGTGATGGACAGTTGAAGATACTGTTTTATCAAGTCAATTAGTCGACTGGCAGAAAATGAATTGGCAAAGCAAAAATGCCAAACAATCAAATTCTAGCTTCTCAATTGTGAGAATGTCTTGCTTTACTTTGTCTTATGTGATAGTAAACTGAATATGTTGAGGCTTTAGACAGCTGGTTGAGCAAAACAAGCATTTTGAAGACTTCACCTCTTGCTTTAAAAAATAAATTGTGATGACATGTTTCACTATTTTGTGACATTTTGTAGACCAACAATTAAACAATTCATTGGGATAATAGTTGCCAGATTAATCGCTGACAAAGACAATTATTAGTTGCAGGTCTACACCAGACTACTGAGTTGTGTGTGTTCTCTGCCTGAAAGAAGTTTAGAGCTACTTCAGTACCATTTTCCCGACAAGTTTTCCATTTAGACTGTAAAATACATTGAAATAATGTGCAAGCTGTATTAACATTTTTGAAAAAAAATCTTAATCATCAACTTCATATCCCAACATAAATCTCAACATGCTGGAGGGAGGGATAAATCTGTTAAAAAATGACAGTATGTGGGGCTGGACTTGACAGGGTTCTAACTGTATTAACTCCTAAAAAAACCATAACAGCTGAGAGTCACTGACTGCCACTACCATCCCGGCTGCAGTGAGCTGCAAATACAGCCACCACAGACACAGGGTCAGGACAACTGAGTCACTCCTTCCACATCTGTGGAAAATCTTAACATGCAATTTGTGTTTGAGCTGTAGCAAACGTACTTAACCTTAGTGTCCTTTTTAACCATTAAAAAAGTTTGATCTACAACGACTCATTGAATTTCTGTATATAAAAAGTTTTAATAAACTATTAATTGATTTAAGTTTTAAGCACAAAACGAGACACCACATTGGTGTAAAGTTGTACGCTTGCAACTAACGATTATTTGTTCTCTCTTTAAAATGTCCAATAATGGTGGCAATTATAATTTCCCATAGCCCCAGGTGGCGTCTTAAAATTCTTGGTTTTATCTGACCAATACCCAAAGATTAACCATTTACTATCACATCATACATGCCAAAGAAAAGCAGCTAATCCTCATATTTGAGATATGAAACAGCAGCCAAATAGAAAATGTTTGGCTTTTTTGGCAAATAAAATAATAAAAAGGTAAAATAAAAGGTCCAGATAAATTTACGACACAATTCTTGCACATTCCTGCTGTATTATTTATGGTGAGCAGACACAGGGCTGCTACAGCCACTGAAACCACAGCCAAAGGGTAACCAGGAAGCATAATTAACGTTGGACTGTCTTACTGTCGGCTAACACGCAACCATATGTGCATGTGCCTACAATCTCTTAGCCAAGCATGCACAACATTCATAAAAGAAAGCAAATACACACACATGCACACAGTTACCAGCACCATCACCACCTCCAATACACACAAGGGTCGGAATTCCAGCGTCAACTTGTCTTGGATTTTGTTTTGCCTCACCTGAAGGTCTCATCACACATTAAAGCCATGAATATGTCACAGAGCGTTATTACCTAAAAAGGATCTCCCAAGAATTTTTTAATACATACTTTGGAAGTTATTTTGGTTCAGATTAGGAATGGTGCCCTCAAATGCAAACCAGCCAAAATAACAGTGTCTGGTTTGCAGTGATTCTTTGGCATGCGTGCAGCTCACACTCTCGTTGGCTCACAGTTGGCTTTTATCTGTCGGCACTGTAGCAGATAACAACACTGGTTCAAGAGAGAAAAGCTGGTCCGACCTGAATGACCTTCATATTCCAATACTGTGCTTCTGCCTAATCCCTACACTGAAGAATCACATATTGACAGATTCAACCACAACACTGCACGGGAGTCTATTATTGTATTAGTAAGCATGTAGTCTTGCATGCCAGACCTATCTCCACAGCACTGTGGAGTAATGTATGGCTACTCCACAGAGAAATTCTGGGATAGGAGGCAAAAAGCTCTGGGTTGTTTGCATTTCTTTACCAATCACAATCGTCTTGTTCCGGACGCAGCCTCGGTGCCTCTGCAAAATGGTCTTGTTAAGGAACTTGTTTTGGTGGAACATTTGCACCCCACAAAAGAAAATGCCACATACAATATTAAATGAAGTTGACTGTTCACACAGTACAGTAACGTAACCTATTTAGATTAGCTGGAAACATGGATACGTTCATTGAAAGAACTAAGCACACCTGCCGTATTGCACGATTCAAATTTCAATTTTCAGTATGTAGTAAGGTTAGCTTGCTAGCTCGGAGGTTGTTCTTGTTGTGAAGGGGCGAAGCTTGTAAGGCTTATTCTGGCAATGTACTTCCGTTGATCCAGATTAGTAAGCATGTTAAGTGGAGACACTGTAGGTAAGTGCTGATGCTTTTGCTCATCATTTTGGACTTTTACAGATTTTTATGAAAAGTAGATCAATTCAAACTGATTTTCACACTGTTGTTATGTCCCCTTGCACCCAAGCCTGTTGGGCTTCCTGCTATAGGAAGATGCCAAAGTTTACAGTAAACAAAGTATTCATGCTAAAAGGAGAGCTTAGACAATGAAGAGTGTGGAAGAAAAGTGAACAAGTGGAGAGAAAAATAGGGAGAAAAATGCCAACGAGGTGCACATTTTGCACAAGAGTAGGGCTACAACTAATAGATGTATTAGTCTGTTTACTTTTTTTCTAAAATGTCAAAAATATGACAAATGTCGATCTCAGTTTCCAAAGACCCAATAACATGTCTTCAAATTCCATGTTCTGACCAGACAAAACCCAAAGATATTCCATGTATCACAATATAACACATAACACAGCAAATCCTCACATTTGAGGAGCTGAACAAATATGTGGCATTTTAGCCATATTTTAGCCATTTAGTCCATCACTTTGGTCCAGGTGATTTATTTAATCCAGATTTCCATTTTTTTGTATACCGGTATTTGAATTAAAAAAAAGTTTAAAATTAGAAAAACATTAGCCCTTAACATACAACTTAACAGTGTTAGCTGTCTTCTTGGCTATATAATACCTTGATTATTGTATAATATATACACATAAACACATGTAAAATAACCCACTTTAATCTAATAGATTTTGACATTTGAATTAATTTACTACTTTAATAAAAGTGGGGCAAAGAATACAATTCTCCATGGACTAATGACATATATGCTTTTGAAAAGCATATATGTTTTTGAAAAGTTGCAATATATATAGCGTTATAATTTAACTTGCAGCATGAACACAATCAGAAGTAAGTTACTTGTAAAATTTTAATAAATATAGTCAAAAGACATTTTGTTAAAACCAAAACTACGAGCTTATATTCAAATCAAACATTATTATGGTCCTGAACTACGGTATATGTTACAGCAAACTTATCGAGAAGTCAGAGGTCATTGGTGGCTCAGTTGAGAACAGGAATCCTTCCCCTTGACCTTGAAGTAGGTAGATTTAAAAACATCCAAGAAGATAAAAGGTTGTGCGAACTATGTGAACTAGGAGAAGTTGAGTATGAATCACATTTTATTTTGTATTGTCTGTATTATGATGAGTTAAGAACACCGATCTTACATGAAATGTCTGTCCAAAATGATGATGACCAATTGGAGTGGTTGTTTAAATTTAAAGGTCCTATGGCATGAAAATTTTACTTTATGAGGTTTTTTTAACATTAAAGGTATTATGGAGGATTTTCATTTTCCGGGTGGATCATCAAGACTATTGGTTCTCCTAGTTGTCAATCATTCTGGTGATATGTTTACGTAAGGCCATCGTACGTGCTCGTCCCTAGGTAGTTTTCGCTTTCTGCGCATGCGCACTTTCAGGTGTATATGTGTGGTGAGCATAGGTAGTGAGCTACGGTTTCAGCCATTCATTGAAGCTCGCCGTTCTCATTGTGTTTTTTCAAAATGTCTGAGGGTCGCAAGAGAAAAAGTGTCTAGGAATTGTATGACAAGAAGAGAAAGGCCTCTGAAGAAAGAAACAAGACCGGAGTGTTTTTGAGAGAATATTTCACACGCTGGCGTGCGCTAAAAGCACAGGCTGGGCTTCCCACTGATGCCTCAGTCGCGAAGTTTCTACTCAACAGGTAAAGTTTGGCATGCTATTTGGAGAAATCCATTTAAAATCACTGCTAGTAAAAGTTGATGTAAGCTATGATTAGCGATGCTAGCCCTGGCACAAGTCACGCACCGCGCAGACACGGTAAACATCTCAATTTGTGAAAAAGTGCAAATCTTCTTTGGGAAAGTAGGCTTGTATGAGCCATGCCGACAGCAACTTGTAAACAGTGCACTCTCGTGCACACGTTTAATAGGCGTTCCCTTTCGGGAGCAGGTAGAGTGTTGCGCATGTGCATTTTTTCAAAAAGTGGAGAGGGCGGTTCTTTTCTAAAATTCGGGATAATCCTCCACTATACCTTTAATATGAGTTCCCCTAGCCTGCCTATGGTCCCCCAGTGGCTAGAAATGGTGATAGGTGTAAACCAAACTCTGGGTATCCTGCTCTGATTTTGATAAAATTAAAGCTCAGATGGGCCAATCTGGAATCTTCCCTATATGATGTCATAAGGGGAAAGGTTACCTCCCCTTTCTCTGCTTTACCCGCCCAGAGAATTTGACCCACCCACGAGAAAGAGAGTGAAGTCATGGCTTGCAAATGAGCAAAGCAAGTTGGTCAAGGCCACATCTCCACCCTCCACCTTGCCCCCCCCTCCTCCTCAATAGCATTTAAAGCTACAGACACAGAAATGGCACATCCTAAGGAAAGCTCATTGTGGGACTGGCTCTAGTGGCTGTAATTCTGCACCAAGGCTGAATTTCGGGAAAGAGACTTCAGATACAGTATTAGGGGACCACTAAGGTCTATATAAAAGCATCCAAAAAGCAGCATGTCATGGGACCTTTAATATACATAATTTGGCGACTTTTGTTTCTAAAGCTTGGCAAAAAAAAACTAGAAGGTTTATTTGTTTAGGGTATGTTGTTACTTTGGCATCTGGTCCTTTCTCCTACGTAATGGTGTCTTGTGTGGGCAGGGCATATTTTGTTGTATGCATGACACAATAATAAAAGTATTCATTCATTCATAATTTACAACACCACAATCTATCCACCTGAATGCTCATGTGTGCATGTATGTATATATATATATATATATATATATATATATATATATATATATATATATATATATATATATATATATATATATAGCATATCTATTTCATTACAACAGCCTTTCAGTGATAAGAACAGTGAATTGGACAGTGACCTTCCTCCTCTCTGTCTGTGATCAGAGCCGAGAGCTTCCTTAAATGATGTCTGAATACACAGAGATGAGACACTGATTCCACCTGGCCGATCAATGGACCAGGCCTTTTCAGAGAAGATGTGAGGAATCAATAATGTTCGGTATAAACATTTTGTCATAACATTCATCAGACATCTGCTGGAATGGAATGAAAGAGAGAGAATAGCATGAAATATACAACAGAGAATTAACAGAATAGAGCTGAAAATACAACAGTAATGCCATTACATGTCCCTGTTGGCATAACTCACAATATTTACAATTATTTTAAGCCAAAATTACATCCAAACTTCAGGGTAGGCATACTTTCCAACTCTGATGATAGTTTTTATAGATATTTTTAGTTTTTAATCTCCAATATGCTGAGTAAAAATAACAAATTAAGCAGCAAAATTAAGCCAAATTTGGATCCTAATGAATTGAAAAAGTAGGTCAACCATTAACCAGCTAACATGGCCAGAAACATTCTCCTATAGCACTCCATCTTAAATCCATTTCAAATATCTGATCAAAATACTCTGCTAACTTATCTTACAATTTAAAAGGTGAATTCATGAGAAATAAAACTCAATTCGACACACTCACTTGCTGCTAGGGCCTTGCATGGTTTGGTAGCTTATGGTGGATAATGTTAGCAAACTTTAGATAGATATTGCTCTGTATTTTACTCTTCTCTACTTGTGCTACTAATAAACTACATTTTAGCACTGACTATCATCCAGTGATTGGCATATGTTGCCACTGTTCATCAAAAGTTACATAGAATCGCTTAAAATGGAGCTAAAGGTCTGCCCATGATGCAGGACTGCTCCGTTTGACTCACTTTTGGAGACAGGAAGTGCCGCCCTATATATATATATATATATATATATATATATATATATATATATATATACAGATATATTTTTTCCAGTAGAAAAATTACTTTAAATGTAGTTTCCTTTTCAGATTTGGTCTTAGAAAATTTTCAGTTTTTTCACAAGAAAAACACCATTTGCTTTTCATACGTGAATTTAGAATATTTCTTTTCAACAACAATAAAACAGCTTCTTTTTTTTTTTTTATTTAAAAAATATCTTGGTGTCTTAAACTAGTATCTTCCTTTTCTGGTCTACACAACAGCTGTGTAGTATTGATGACCTGTACTCGATGTGCCATTGCTCTATATTTAGGAATTAAGATCGAAACATTCTACGTTGGTTTCGTCAGATCACAAGTTCCATTTCCTGTCATGGGAATGGACCACATGCTTCCAAAATTAAGATGTGGATTTTGGTGAGAAGTAGTCCTTCCACTCAGCTCAGAAGTGTTAGGAACACATGAAACTCTTGCTAAGCGCATGTTGTGGATAGACTCTGATACAGACCTTCAGTTATTTTTAGCTTGCTGTTGGCCTTTTTGGTAGTTTTTCCTTTAGAGTTTCCTCTTTACATGACCATCCATCATAGCAGGATGATGACCTGATCTAGATAAGGTGCCATGATTCCTCTACGTCTTCAAGTCCGTCTTCACTATGTTCCAGAAAAATATTAAATGGTATTTAATCTTATGTCTGAGTCTTTCGACACTAACATTTCAAAAATGTTGCGTTGGCTCCTTGCTGTCCATGCTCGTCTCTGTACACTTTGACATAAAATCTCATCAAAAATAATTTAAGAAAATCAAATTATATCACTTTACTAAAGCAAAAGTAGCTCACTTCTTGTTTTTCAATGCAACTAACTAAATCTTAACACAATTACAACCCAGAATTAATGAGGTATGTGCATACTTGCACAAAGCGACTACAAACAGTAGCCTTTTTTGTTTAACTTTCTTTTACTAGTTACTTTAAAAGGTCCCATATTGTAAAAAGTGAAATTCCCAGGTTTTTTTTATTATAAAGCGGGCCGAGGTGCTATATGAATACTGTAAAAGTATCAAAACGCTCACGTCAGGGCTTCCGTATGGTTGTGATGTAATAACTATATTTGTATATAGAGGTAGAAAGTGCAGCTACAGTGCTGATGCGGAAGACCTGGAAACACTGACCAATCAGAGCAGACTGTTTTTTTTCAGGAGGGGGGCTTAAAGATACAGGGGAATAATATGTGACCTTTACCTGAATGAATAACACAAAGTCTGGATTCTTTTTGGTTAACATTCAAGAAACCAGCTCTGTAATCCCTTATTTGCCTCAGAGTACTGGTAAATACAGGTGCACAGCCTATCACACGCTGCAATCCAGCGAGCTTTGCTGACCTGTCTGCAGCCTGGCCTTCACTGGTGTCACATTCAGAGGGCATTAAAAAGAAACACCTCACCGCTGGAGGCCCAGGGGACCCTTAAGGATTCTGGGTAACGGAAAAGATAATGTAGATTTACCACCATCCTATTAAGTTGACTGAATGCATGTCTAATGAAACAAAATGAAGGAGATGCAGAACTGATTTTTTTTGTGATGGGTGTTTATACAATATTACTGCCCTTTACGCTGCGCTACTTATCAATATCATGCTTGGGATATCATCTGATTTAACATCAAAGTTAAAGCATTGCATGATACAAACATGTGCCACCTCAGTAATACAGGAAGAGCAGAGACTAGAGGATTGGAGGATTTTGATCTTTGGACCTCAAAGTATTCTGCTGATGGAGGCCTTCAAGCAAGACCTGACATCAAAAAGGGAGACAGAGTAACTGAAAGAGAGAGGGAGGAATGTTATTAGTAATGTTCCCAGTTGCAAAACTATGCTAATCCCAGGAAGAGATGATAGTTTTCTATTTTATGTCTGCATCGTCCATACTGCAAGGTCAGACAGTGCATGTGTCAGTCTGTCCCTGTCTGACAGATGGTTACCTTACATCACCCACATAGTCAGACGGCCTTTAATACTTAATATCGCTGCACTCACTCTCCTCTTTATATGCTGTCTCCAAGACAGTTCATTTCTCAATCAAAGACATCCAACTTGCTAATTTTGCCACATGTTTCTCTCTAAAGAAAAAGAAAGAAAGAAAGAAGCTGGCCATCATGGTACAAGTAACCTTGCTTCAAGGGTAGCCTTTGTGTTTAGCAAAGGGCTCAGATTGTCCCTTCTGAAAAGGGGGACGGCTGCAACACAGAGCACTCCGTAGCAACATTTGCCCTCTTTTGCACAGAAGATAATGACCAAGCAGGATAAGAGGACACAAGCATTAATGGCCATCTTCCGTGTAGCTACTTTTTTCAGGTTGTCATGGTGAAAACTCAACATAGTTTTCATTATATATATATATATATATATATATATATATATATAAATTTAAATACTACTCTATTCAATATGTAGCCGCTTACAGTCTTTTACATCAGAGAAATGTATGTGACCTTCAAGCCTGAAATCTTCACAAAGCAACAAAAACAGAAAAAAACAGAGGGCTGGTAAATCCCTCAGCTAAAGCCTGCTGGGTGTGAAGGTTAGATAATGAATACCCTTACAAAGTCACTCTCTTCATTCCTGTTAACAACACCAAAAATAAGTCTTTTCATCGACGCTGATCTTGTTTTTAGCCATGTTCAAGGCAAAAAAGCACCAAATGAAAAAATAATGCAGGTAATAACAGAACTCAGAACCCAGGAAATCAAGTAGTTAAGTGAGAATAAGAGGTGGAAGCAAGCAGACATGCACGGTTTGATCTCTCTCTCTCTCTCTCTCTCTCTCTCTCTCTCTGCTGACAGAATTATCTTCTGCATCAGAGCTGAGGCTGGGCCAACGCTCCACACAGAGGACTCCATTTCACGCAGCCAGCCCCACTGTGGCCAAGGAGACACTGCCAATCACGCTGGAGTATCAGTGGCATGGCCATCCACCATTTTGTGCTCCTCAAGGTCTTTAACTGTCCTGCTCAGCTGAGTGGAGCTGCCTCTACTTGCTCTGCTATCTCGTTACACAGATGGAAGTGTTTAACTTTAAGAGAACAGACCTGAGCGAGCAGCTTCCCCTCCTGTCTGTTCCTCTGCTGACTGTCATGGCAGTCAGCAAAAGCAGAAGTGAGATGTGTGGTTTTTGTTCGCTGCAAAAGATGGCCACCTAGAGTGCGGCTCTGCTGTTCTTCACAAGCTGAAGACAACGTCCTCGAGAGATCTGAGGATCGTGTCTCTAAATACGGAGCTTTCATTCACACTGCCATACAAAACATTCTGAAGGTATAAGCATCTGTAGATTACTTCAAATACAGGTGATCCAACATGTTCTACAGTAAACATGTTGTAGTGCTTCTATGAGATAGATAAAAAAAAGACTGAAAAGCATAAAACTTTGGGGCAACCCTTTAGCAACATGATTAAATATTCCGTCCAAAAATGATTAAGTGCACAATTTAATTAATAGCCTTAGGCGTGATTATTTTTACAATTTTATATTGGAAAGAATAGGTAGATATATTTGGTTTTCTCAAGAGGTTTCTTCCCTCGAGCTTGAGGAGAAAAATTCTCAGAAAACGGATTCTATCAAGTACTGTACACAAGTAGGCTACTGCGGGAAAAAAAATTATTTGCTGCACCACACACAATACATAAACGATAAATGTTCACAGTCAGAGGTTCACAGTCATATCTCCTCTGAAAACATGCTTCATTCAGATGTTCTCAAACTGAAACGCACAGGTTCATGACCAAAATAAACACAGCGGAAGAGTCGGGCAAGTAAAGGATTTCCAAGGACAGATCTTGGAGAGAAACCAGGAAGTGTTTTTCCACAAAGACAATCACTCCAGGAAACCTTCCATTCCACACGGCCTTGTAGTCCATCTATCCGAGGAAACCATTTCCTGGCGTAAATCAATATGCTGCTGTCTCAAATAAATTCTGTATAATCTCAAACAACATATATGGATCACTGGGAACACAGACAAAGGTCAGCTCTCAAACCAAACCAAGTATGACTATGAAATGATTTCCATCTCCCTATGAGGAAAACCACCTTCTACCGAATGCTTCTACCTCATCTTAATCACAAGTCTAAAACCTTGTTTTCATTCCTGTTTTCCTTTTATCTATTAAAATGCCTTCAGCAGTATCCAATTCCACCAATTCACCAAAAAACAGATTACAAGAAAAGGCTGTGAGACGCACTGAAGGGTTTCTTGTAAGCAGTGCTCAGTGGACATCTGCCAGAAAACACTGCAATGCTGACTTCCTTGTAAGCCTGACATGGCAGTTACTACAGTTACAGGGAGTGGGTGAGGTTACAAGCTAGTCAGGAAGGAGAATTTCAGAGTGACCAAAAGAGGACACAGGAAGCACAGCCCCTGAAAAGTCAAACTCAGTCCAGTTTGTTCACGTTGGAGGAAAAATTATCTTTTTTGGATATATTTTTAAAGCTACTGGTAAGTTTATCTGATAAAAGAGGTGAGGTTTCTCTCCAGGTTCTCCAAACTGACCTCTTGAGGCAACTCAACAAGTTTGAGAAGGGAAAGATGAGAGACCCATCAATATTAACTTACCACTGAGACCTCCTTTCCATGCTCTTAAATATTTAATCGTCCTTGGACAGCTCTGTTGCTTCGTAGGCCGAGCCAGTGTGGATCCCTTCTACAAGACCACTCCTGTTCCTGCTCAATGAAGGCCTTGTCCGGTGGCACCACACTGCCCAAGGAACGGGCGTCTCCAAAGAATTCAGGATTTTTTCCACCACAGGCAGCTCGAGGCTGACAGAGTTGGTTCACTGTGTCTTATAAGAGAAGGGCACAAATTCGGAATTTAGGCTAGAAACCTGCAGTATAAAGCGTGGATGGCTTAATTTATCTTCATTTTCTATAAAAACAAGCCCCCTATATCAGATAGACACAACTGTGAGCTATACTGAGCTACAACCATTACGTGTTCCAGGAGGGGAAAGGTGACATTGAACTGTTGATGTTCTGATGGAAGAGAGGAGGAACCAGTTATGCAGCAGTGTAAGGTGGCAACTGAAAACAGAAACTGGAATGACACCTCTAGCAAGCCAATTCCTTGTTCCATTTAAACCCGACATGATGCTGCTGTTAAGTTTTTCAAATAGGCTTAGTTACACAGCTTTTAATTATTCAAAGGATCCCAGCAGATTTTTACTGTAACAATGCCGTGCTTTCATGTCTAAATCAAATATCTAAATCGTGTGTAAATAATTTGTTTATGGAGTGAGGAAGGGTATGTAAGCAGAAAGTAGTGAGGTTTTTGCTGTGCTGTAATGTCTATAGTATTTTGGATGTTGGGCCTGTGTGTTTCAGCACACTTACAAGTGTAGCAGCAGGGCCCGGCTGCATCTCATGAGCCATGCATCATGTCAAGAAAGCACTCACTGGAGCATTTCAATTTGCTTTTGTGCGTCTCCCTGGCCTTCTTCACTGCCCCAGGTAGAGAAGAATGGAGGAGTGCATCACCCAATGTGAATGAGTGAATGGGGGAGAGGAAGGGGTGTGTGTGTGTGTGTGTGTGTGTGTATGTGTGTGTGTGTGTGTGCAAGAGTATCAGACTGAGTGATGAGCTTCACAACCACTTCCTTCCAGCGTTCAAGCCATCACAGAAGTCTCTCTTGTTTAATCCTCTGTCCCCCCTTGGAGCTTTTTAAACGTAATCCTGAAATACCTTGCAAAAAAATCCAGTTATGTAATTCTTTTCTAAAAGTATCTACCATAGTTCCGTTCTGCCCTGTCACCTTAAAGCTGAACTGCAAAAAAATGTCTTATGTGGAGGTCATGTTCAACCAGTTTGATTTGGAAAGCCTTTAGCAATCCAGATACGATATTAGTATTTCATCAGTAACTAATTTGGACCATGAAATTAAAATTAAAGCAACAAGGGTCAATGTAAAAATATGACAGCATCTGATAGCACGTTGCAATATACTATACTAAATGTCATCTATTTAATAAATAAATGAAGAGTAAATATATTATACATCGGGTATACTTAACCAATTACAGCTATTTTAGAAATATGAAGATGTAGAGGAAGGGCCGGGTAAACAATGTGGTTTGCCTAAAGTTCAAGAAACCAACCAGTATTTCTACTCAGGAAAACCAAACCCATGTTGGCTGTATGTTAGTTAGTTTAAATTAATTAAACACACATTTGTTTAAAGATATGCATAATGTACTGTATGCAGAATATTAACTAAAATACTTAAGATACTCAATCCAATTTAGTAGGGCTGCAATTTATGATTATTTTCTCGATTAATCTTTGTCAATTTTCCACAGCCCAATGCCACATATTCATGTCTTGTTTCGTCTGATTAAAAGTCTAAAATCCAAAGATATTCAATTAACTAACTTATTATATGACAAAGAAAAGCAACAGTTTACAATTATATCAGTTTACAATTATATAAAACAGAAAAGAGCAGCAAATCCTTAATCGAATAATCATTTTAACTTTAACATTTAGACACAGGTACTCTACAAAACAGGGCCTCAAGATACAGGAGCCACCTTAGGGCCTTGTGCTTTTCAGTTTTTAAATTACTATTAGTAGTGTATATTACCAGACAAATTTGTAATTAATCTAATTACAACAGAGTAATTGCTACACAAAGAACCTGGGGACTTCGGGGCCTCTGAGAGTCTGGGGCCCGTGTGCAGTTCCCTACTTTGCCCTGTTAGTAATCCAGCCTGGGTTTACTATACCACTAAAACACTACACTATAAAACTAGAAATGCCTTCTCCGCTACAGCAAGAGCAAACAGGCCTGACCCGCACAAACTTAGCTGGTGAGTTGAACTGAAAACCTGAGCACACAGATTAGCTTCTAGCGTAGCACCAATAAGCATTACAATTGAGAAAGAGTCAAGAATGTGTTGAAGGCTTGTGAAAGTTACAACAGGAACTCTAAGTGCACAGAGGCAGCAGTCATTGAGACAATCTGAGTAGAAAGAAACATCACAATCACATCCAGAGTTAAATCACTGGGCTCATTTGCAGAACATCCACCAGACTATATCCATTGCACCCGTCTGCGAGACAAATGTGTCAACCGCAGCAGATTCCTGGCCCGCAGTCCTCTATCAGCTCCTCCTTGAGAACCTGTTTGCCCAGCCACGCCAGGGAGAAGGAGCATTGCCACCATTTTGAGTGCTCTTCTCAGCCCCAGCATTGTCGCAGCACAGTGTGTCAAGCTCACAGTCTCCTTGTCAGCAAGATTTCACACAGTGGCCAGGGAAAATGCAGAGTGTAGCACAGCCACACACACAGACACACAGACACACACACACACTCTCCTGTCAGGCTGGTCAACAAACACCTTAAGAATATAACGCGTGAAAAGTCACCTAAGGCTTTACTGTGGACATAGAGTGGATTACAACATGGGGCTTGTTAATAAATGACAAATCCATTTGTCCAAATAACTTTTAAAGTACTGTAATATACTTGAAACAAGCAAACAAAGTAAGTACAAACTCGCAATAACAGTCACATGTGTCCTCCAATAAACAGCAGGGTCTACTAGCTCCTGTGTAAATAATGAGTTTACAAATTATGAGTAAGAAGACTTTAAAACACTTTACTTTTGCATTTAAAGCCATCACATTGTTTGGTTTACAGCAGCTGAACCCTAATTTCACCAAAACACTCATCCAAAACACGAACAAGAATCATCTTGAGAACTTCCATTTAAGAAACTATCTGCACCCTCACTCTCTCTCTCTCTCTCTCTCTCTCTCTCTCTCTCTCTCTCTCTCTCTCACACACACACACACACACACACACACACATAGAAGAGTATTTTTGTGTGTGTGTGTGTGTGTGTGTGTGTTGAGACCACTTTGTTGAACATTAACTACCTGCATGGCCAAAACACTGCATTATTCAGCATTAAAATTCCTATCTCATCCAGATGTCCCTCAGACAGCACAATCACAAACACAAAAAAACCCAGATATTTAAAATCCAAACTGCGTTTAATCATGCAAAATGAAAGCAGCAAGTTCTATGGAGGTAACCTTGAAAGCCCCACTAAAGGATCTAACCTCACTTTTCAGAGTTCTTCTGCTTCCTGTAGCAGGCTCAACTTCCGAGCTGAAAAAAGCAGAAGAAGAGGAAGAAGCAGAAGAAGAAGAGGTTATGGCCGATTATTTACGTATGAACACAACCTTTGTTCTGGCGTGAGAGATCCTGCCTGTCTGACTCCAGGGCTCTCTTTGGAGACTCATCTGCTTTCCTCCATTTTATGGTGAAGCCCTACTTGTATGACATACCTGACTTGAGACCAGTGACAGCAAACAGGCATCCAAACAGTGCAGGGGACACGCGGGTAACAATGTTGCAATAACAGCAAAAACAAAACATTAGAATACAAATATATATAAAGCTACAATTCCACAACCATTAAGAGATATCTAGCTCCAACCCTGTGGAGAACCGACTCAAAATCGCCACCAGAAAAGGTTTCTTTAAAAAAAAGAAGAAAAAAAAGAAAAAGAAAGAGGAGCAGGGGAGGGGGAGAGCACATATAGCTTCCTCACACTGGACATGGCTTTCATAGTGTGTGTGTGTGTGTGTGTGTGTGTGTATGTGTGTATGTGACTGGACCAGCGGCTATGCCAGCTCCTCTGTGTCGCTAATGGAGGCTGGTTGGGAGAGGAGAGCAATCCGTGCAATGGCTTCTCCATGAAGCTAACGCGCAACAACACGCACGACCGAAGAAGGGACGCACAGTCGGGGCCAATAATTCCCCTGACCAGACATGTCAGAATAACAAAACACTCCGCTCCGGTGCTGATGAAACACGCAGGCGACCCTCTTTACACCGCCGCGTCCATTTCCTTGTGTCACTTTGACAACAAACCGAAGGCGACATAGCGAGGTAGCGGCAGGGTTAGGATATTAACTGGGAAGCGAGAAGACCCACTTGACTTTGGCTGCATGGGTGCCAGCCGGAGCACCCACCCGACTAAAATCTCGCCCCGGCTTCCTCTCCCAAGTCGGCTGGACCTGGACTAAAAGGAGAAAAGGTGGTGGTGGTGGGGGGGGAGGATCAGCTCTTTCCAGGTCATTCACGAGGCGCTCTCCAAATTATATCCCATGATCTACCATACCGACGTTCTCGCAGACCTTGAAAGCCCAGCCGATATCTTGGCGAAACTGGAAATATAGTGCAAGAGGAAAAAACTCACTGGTACAATCTTCTCCTCAAGCGATCCTCCCAAAAGTTGTCCTCGTATTTCATGCGTGCGCCCGGTCGGTCTAATGGATGATCGCCATCTTTCCTGCTTCTCCTTTGCTGCAGCTGCAGATGACCTGAGATCCGTCTGTCTCTGAATAATGAGCAACCACACAGACAAGGAAGACAATCTGCAAAGCAGGCTACACAAAGAAGTTTGGGAGACTAGCAAGCACCAGAGGGTGCACAAGAGTTTACGATGAGACGAGGGAGCATCAGCAGGATGGACAACGTCTATGTATGAGAAGCTCATCCTTCATCTAGACTGAAAAGTCAGATAGCCTGCAAAGCCTTATCAGCGGCTCAGACCACCACTAGATACATGCGGGCTCTGTGAATTTTATATAGGCTTTCCATACTGTGTCTGCCACGTCATGGGGTTATCTGCAGTTCACTTTGGTGGTGATGATGCTGTTTCACAATTCAACCAGACAGAAAACAAGATAGATAGATAGATAGATAGATAGATAGATATATAGTTTGCTAGATAAATAGATAGATTCCAATTTTATAAAAAAAATATCAAAATACATTCATAATAAAATATATAAATATAGGCTATGTTTAAAAATCAACAGTCCCATTCAACACTGCCTCCATCCAATTATCATTATCACACTCCCTCAAAGGTTGATCATCTTTATTCAAATAAAACCAAAACAATATTTTTACATAATTTAATACATTCTGTCCCTCATTCAGAATAGAAAAAAATGGCCGATGTGTTGCAGTATGTCATTACACTGCTGTAAAGTAGTCATGATGCTGCTGCTGCTGCATGCTGCTGCTCTGTCCACCAGCTGCTAACAAAGAGGGAGCCCAAGACAAAAGGTGCAGGGTCCTGCTCAGATGTATGTCAGTAAGGATGGGTGAGTGGGAGGGGGTTGAGCAGTAAGAAGGGGCACGCATGGGAGGGTGGTTAGTGAGGAGAAGAGTCTACCTTGCATGATTGAGCGACCATAATGTCATCTGAGAATGTTTATGTGCCTTGATGGCTTTTGTTGAAAAGAATTTACCATGGGTTGGTTATGCTTATTAAACCGTGAACGGTGCACTTCAAAATATTTTTATTATTTACATAATGTAAGGGTTTTTTCACATCACTGCTGTAAGATATTTTTGATATGATGCCAGTTTCATGAGAAATATTCTATTGAGTTCTTTTTTCAAAAGCAATGTCAATCAAACCGAGTTAAGACTTAAAATTTGAATGCATTGCATAATGTAAAGCTCACTTTTTGTATAGCTGATCTTTAACTCTTGCAGCTGAATGCATGATTTTAGGTTCACAATAAAGCTTAGTTTAATTGAATGTTTCATTGGTCCTAGGGTGTACTGTATTTATTTGTCTTGCAGAAAAAATGGGAAAATATAATAAAACACAATCTAATAACACATTCATTTAAATGCCATATTTAAAATATTTGTTATATTTATACATAGTAATTACTGTGATCTGTACGATGTATACAGCTGTATGCGTTAGATGTGTTTTCCTTTTGTCTTTTGCAGACAGTAGATGGCAATAACGTCTGGCCTCATTATGACAAAAACATATGAATTGTTCTGCACAGTTTTCTTTTTAATTAAACAGCAAGTTCATTCAGAAAAAGTTGTTTGAATCCCAGAAACTTTGTTTTCCTCTACCCAATACTACTGTGACACCTGAAAAACTTCAGCCACAAATCTTGTGAGCAGTCTCGCTAGTGATTGTTCGCTGAGACACAGAGAGGAATTAAATTTGTGTAAGATACAGACATAGTTAATCATGTTTGACAAGTGTTGGTGTTGCCTCTTGCGAGATTCCATTATGAATTATGGATTGTGGAATACATTTTATATTTTGTGTGGAATTTAATAGAAAGCTTCAGATAAGAAATGATATTCAGTCAGTCTTTGTATCACCAACTTCTATCATGGTCACCAGTGTTAACAAGGCATAGATTCTCAACAATGCTGTTAAGCAGTGCGATACAAACAGTGTCTAAAATATGGGACACCATGGGATCTGAATCATGTGAGAATATTAAAATATATAATGTGCTGTTAAGCATAAGGTGACAGATGGAAACAGGAATCAGCCTTTTTTTAAATGCAGGTCCATAGTGCCAGTTCTCCTGCTGCAGTGACGTACAAAGCCCCATGTATTTACAAAAACACTGTGGCAAATGATCACTTGGCCCAAAAATGACTTCCTCCCCCTTCATGTTTACCTCCAATGCCTTTTCTTTATTTCCTTTTTTACTCAGAGCATCTTCAAGATAATTAAAAACACACCAAAATTACCTTTTTTATTTATGCCAATTAGATTTTGATGTCTCAACAGATCTTTGAAGGATTGTCTACGGAGGAACGACGTGTGAAATACACACACCCATGCAGTCACACACACTGTGTTGACAGCGCGTCAAGTGGGTGCCAGGTAGCAGCCGGGCTTTATCATGCTGCTTGGACATATGGTTGCTGCGGCAAATCTGATTAATATGGGATGGCCAGGAGTCCAGCGTACAGCAAAGGACAGACTGCACCAGGACATCCCCACTGGTCCGGCCTCCCCCGCACACCTTGCCAGGCCTCCGTCCAGCACAGCTAAAAACAGACCAGTCGTCAGGGATTCAGATGGTCTAAGCGGTGGGAGATCAGGAGGAGTGGGGGTGCTGTACAGATTTAGAAGGTGACCGGTGACTTTTTGGATGCATTAATATTCATGAATTACTATTTCACTTGGAAAATCTTATTCCTAATTAAAAACAAGCATCTCCAGTTAATTATTTATTTAGTATTTAGCAAATAAAAAATTTAATTGGAAACTTACTGAATACCTTTCCTGTACTGTTTGCTGGTGAGAATTCAAATGCACCTCCTTGAAAACTTTCCAAGACTTTAATTGAGTAACAACACAGTCCTGTATGGGACAGTAAACATTACCAGAGGTCCACTGTGTGCCAGTGGAGAGGGGACAGAGGAGATACAAGGAGATAAAACTATTGTTGCCCTGACAGTGTGAGTTTTCATGGACAACCATCTGCAACTACAAGTCTGATTGTGCTGCATGTTGTCTTGTTCTTTTTTTCATCTCTATGAATTTCCCCCCTCATAAAACACAGACAACCCCTTACACACACAATGAACACATAAACATTAATATGAATTGTGTGTGCCAATTCAATTCTAATGTCGTTTTTATATTATCAGGTAAGACAGACAGCAGCATGAAGGGATTCCTCAGACATGTCTTCTTAATTGAAATGGATTTTTTTCTATGAGATTATGATGAAAGAAATGGCAATACATATTATTGTTTATTTCATCAGTATATACACCATCTCCCCAGAATTGCCTTTTCTCCAAAAAATTACATTGCAGCTCTACCGTATGAGAGATCACTTGAATTACAAGACACAAGTATAACAATGTGAATAAAAATGGAAATAAAACCGTTGGCTGTTGCCTCGGAGGACTTTCAGACAGAGATGTTACATCCAGCAAATTGTCATGGCATGTGCCTAAATGGAGAAATGATCATGAATTATTAATGGTTCAATTACTATTTCATTTCGATAAGCCCTTTAACTCGTCAGAAATGCTTCATAAATGTCTTCAGGATTAACAGAAATGGTTGCTCAGGCATCTGTACCGTTGGATCTGGACGGTTTTGTGTGAAATTTGCATGTTTGCATGTTCTCCTTGTGCTCACATGTGTTCAACTGTCTTCCAGCTGTTTCAAGTTGCAATGCAGGTTGGGTCCAGCTCCCCATGACTCTGAACAGGAATATGCAAATATGGACAATGAAAAGAATGATAATCTTTAAAGATGTTCTACCAAAAGTAATGACAAGCTATAATTACAAGAATCCGTTGTGTCTCAAACGAAAACCCTATTCAGTCATTCAGGTGTCTCAGAGTCTTTATTTAGCTGGGATTTTGTAGCACATGTAGTTTGAAGTGAAACTTTCCTTCAAATCCAAAAGAGAACAGGCAGTACAATCACAACAGTGACACAGGGTATATCACATTTACCTGCTGTGTAATCTGAATGCAATTTTTATCAATCTGAACTTAAAATATTCTTTTGAATGAGAGCACTTGCGGAGAACAACAATTTGTGATGGCAGACAAAATAAGGGAGCATTTCATTTTTACTTTCAAGATTTAAAACGCTGCTGTTTCCCTTAAAATATAAATACAAACATTTTAATAAATACTCAAAATGTTCCTAATCATCATATTTATAGAGCATCTTTAGTTATTAAGAGCAAATTGTTAGAGAAGAAAATCAAAAAACATTTTATGACACTACAATTCTTCCCCACTGACCTTCAGCAAAAAGCAATTGACAAATATGCATTTTCATTTACTTCAATCAGCACCTAACAAATGCAAAGCCATTCATTCACATATCAAGGTAGATATAAGTCATTTTAACATTTGAACCTTGATGCAGTCTTGTGAATACAGTTTGCAAGAAAGTCCCTGATGTCAAAAGAATATGCCCAAACAGGACAGAATGGCTTCAGGCTACCAGCAAACTGCCGCCCAGTGATTTGCATATGCAGTCCACAGCTCGTTTAGCTATCATATTCTAATCTGTAGATGTCGTCTGTGGATGTATCGCTTTTCTAAAGAGCTGAGGGATTGCTCTGCCACTCCCGCTTATGTCTCGTCTCCCTCATGGCTGCCTGGCTGTGACTGCTTCTCTGGTGCTGATGGTACTGATGGTGCATATGAGCAATCTGTGCACTTGGACTGTATGCAGACAAATGGGTATCTCTGGATGCTTTCTTTTTTCAAAGATCATCAAAGTCAACTCTTGATATTTCAAATTTAGGAACAAATAAAAGATAGTAAAAACAGCTAATGTTAGTCTCAGTACTGGCTTTTTTGTATTGTATAATTAAAACATTTAAGGGCATACTCTTCCACATTATGCTGAAATACATTGATATTGATTTTAACACGACTAAAAGTCTACAGCCATGCTTGCGGCTCAATGAGGCTGTCCTAAATTAGAGCTAAATGCCAACGCCAGCATGGCAAAAAATGCCCACACAGACAATGCAAACATGCTAATGTTTAGTATGATATAATATTAGATATAATGTTTATCATGTACATAATATTAGTATGCACATTAGCATTAAACACAAAGTACAGCTGATGGGAATGTCACAACAAGTCTTACAAACCATACAGCGATATAGGTAATTTATTCCAATCTTCTTATACAACCCACAGGAGCGTTTCATAAATTAGCACCGCTAGCGGTGGCAGGAAATACGACACACAGTAGCGCTTTCCGTCCTCATATCTACATTACGTTTAGGCACAAAACTACTTGGTTAAGTTTAGTAAAAGGTCCTGGTTTGGGTTAAAATCACTATCGGGTACGCATGTGACACAGTACACGACGTAGCTCTGTTTGTTACATTTGTTTGTAAAGAAAAAAAACAAAAACTTTTTCACACCATAACGGGACATGAACCCCGGTCTCCTAAGTGATCTTCTGGGTTTGTTTGACACTCCCACCACCCCAACCTCCTTACGAGGAACTTGGTGCTATTATACTTTGTCACTCCACTGCCTGCTTTGCTCCCATCACCACTAGAGGGCGCTGTCACTATCAACATAATTTGTGTGGTTGTAATTGCTGCTTGAAAGACAACTTATGGGGGCGTTTTTTAAATGGACGTTTCAAATGTCAGTAGTTTTACAGGTTCTTGGTCATAAACCAAAAGTATTGGACAAATTCAAGACCTGGCGATGGTGCTATATGGCAAGGGGGGATTAAGGGACCACCATATTACATTTCATCCAGAGGGAGCCATGAACCAAATTGTATGGCAATCTATCCAAAAGTTGTCAAGATATTTCATAAACCACAAATGTCAACCTCATGGCAACCTCATGACGTCATTAGGCTATATCTTGAGATAGCTCACTGGATAAGTGAACATTTTGACCCACTGGTGCTGCTAGATAAAAAGATCAGGGATCACAAAATCCATTAGGATTCATCCTTTACAAACCATGAATGTCTGTACAATTTGTCAGGGAGCCATGCTGTTGGGTGTCTAAAAATGAGTAGCACTTACTAGTCTTTTGTTTATGTTTTTTATTCTGCTGTCGCTTTCTGCAGTTGAAAATATATTTATGTGCAACTTGTAAAGACACAGTTCTCTGCAGATTTTATAATAAAGTGCTTTGCCATGTGTTTGTGCACAATAGAAATACCATTCCATGTGCACGCATGTGTGTATCTGTGTGTGTGCTGGTGGATAATTTCTCATCATGTGGGAATTTTATTGCTTTCAAGTCCTCATTCCCTGACCTCAGTGAAGTGATTGCCTCTGATAATGCCATTAACCACTGCCCTGCAACTCTCTGGGGCGCAGTCAAGAGACTGAGAATAGAAAATACTTTTATTTCAGAGAGAGTTGTGGATGTTTCTCTCCCTGATTTATCAAGAGGACAACATTGACCACATTTATTTGCTTCTAACTAACTGAATCATACATCGATTGCTCCTCATCTACTAAGCCTTTCATTTGTATAACAGTGACCGAGGTAGAGAAAGATAAATGAATGAGCAGTAAAAAATCACACTCTTTTGTTAAAAAGGCTAAGGCCTTCTTTTCCATGTTTATTGTTGTAAACAGTAAGAGAATAGAGCATGATAATTATATGAACCTTTTGAGTTTGGTATAACAGAAAGAAGAGATGATGTCAAGTTTTTTCAAATTGCATTTTATTACCTCCACCAAGGAGGTTATGTTTTCGGTTCAGTATGCTTGTCAGCAGGATTACGAAAAGAACTACTGGCCGATTTTCATGAAACTTGTTGGAAGGGTGTAGCATAGACAAGAAAGAGCCGATTCAATTAATCTGTAAAGATCTGAATCAAATCGGCCAGTATCGGAAACAGAAACAATTTTTCTCTTTCGTTACCATTGCAAGAGAAGGCATGGCCTTGGTGGAGGTCTGCACTCTCCTAGTCCCCTTCTAGTTTAATATTGTGATATTTCTTCTCTATTGATATAGGATTTTTCAAACTGAGTTTTGCACACAACGTGGTAACATGTTTGTGTGGAACCATTTATTCAGCTTGGATGTTTTTAACATTTTTAGCCATGCTAGTGTCCACCACTTTGGTCCAGACTGAAATATCTCAACCACTATTGGATGGATTGCCATATGTTTGGTAAATACAATCATGTTCCCCTCAGGATGAGTTGTAATAACTTTGGTGATCCCTGACTACTCACTATCTGATCAAAATTTTAGAAACTAATGATGTTCCCTTCAGCTACACTTTGTATTTAGTGCTAATAAATAGCAAATGTTATTATGGTTACATTCAAAACTAAGAGAACATGGTTAACAGCATAGCTGCTTAGCATCAACATGTTAGTGTTGTTAATGGTGAGCATGTTAGAATTTAGCTCAAAGCACCTTTGTGCCTAAGTACAGCCTCACAAAACCACTAGCATGGCTGTAGACTCTTGGTCTTGTGAGTTTTACATAAAGGACTTTGAGCTGCATCTTATGCAAAAAGATGTTATGCATGCAAGGTTTATGTATTTGAATTTGTATCTCATAGTTTTTACTGAACCGTCTGATTCTCCTCTGTCTCTCGCTTCCTTTAATCTATATATTTGTCTGCAGGCGGCGTCCTAGGTGCCCAGTCTTTATCCCCATCTAACAATAAATCTGCTCTGCCACAGGAACTAAAAAGTCCCCAGGTGAGGGCTGTGCAAAGAGACCCTCATATCAGGGAACAGCCAAGCATACAGTGGACAGTGGCATCTCTGGGATTAAAAACTGCTGCATCCACTGTTCCCCTGGCCCATTGACGGATGGATAAAGCCTTGGACTTTACCTTATTGAAAGAAGGAGAGCGCCCGGGGAGCCATGAAATCCATAGACCCTTCTTTAAATGGGTTTGTAAGAGGCTTCCGCCTAGCAAACCACGGCTGAAAGAGCCCATTAAATAAAGCCCAGCTCCTCAGCAAGAAGCTGGGGCAGATTCATCAGAGAGGAGGAAGCAAAGATAATGATAGCTCATGGCCAGATGTGAGACGTTGGCTCCCCTCGCATGTCATGTGGGACCATGTCAATAACAATAACAACAAACAAACAACAAACAGTTTCTCACTTTCTTCTGTCATCGCTCTTTTTGTGGATTGTGTTTGCGAATAAGCTACATATAGACATAAACATCAACATATAATGTACACACACGTTTGAGAAAGAAAACAAGTTAATTCACCCAGAGGATGGAGCATTTTCTTATTTAAGCAGTCTCACAATCTTTTATTAACCACCTTCATCTTATTCTATCACAGATCTTAGGCCACTGCACTGGGTGTGAGTGCTGCAGGGGACCACCTACAGCATATGCTCTGTTATTTTTATACGTATAGCTGTGATTTAAGAATCAGGGTGCGGACATTAGTCCATCTTCTTTCTCCCTTAGTGGTTTGGCAAGACCTTCACAGCGAGAAAAGGTGGGATGCAACCTGGGCAGATTTGAATATCAGTGTGGTCAGATAGGATGGGAAGGTGCTGAAAGGAGGGAGGAAGAAAGGCTGAGGAGGGCCTCTGGCAGGACAGTGGGTGAGATGGAGAGAGAGGGAGAGAGATATCCAGGGAGGGACAGAGAGAGAGATTTGTCATTTGCTCTCCGTTCCACCTGATCCCCTGTCATGCATCCTGCCAGGGGGGAAATACACCCAATGTCTGAGGGAGACAGAGGGAAAAGGATGAGTGAGGTGGCGCGGGGTGGAGGGGTGGGGGAAAGCAAATAAAGGAGGGGAAAAGATGGACAGGATTGAGAAGGAGACAAAGGAAGGCGAGATAGAAAAAGAGAGACACACAGTTATAGAAAAAAGGAAGAAAATATATGCACACCGTTGCGTATTTGAGGTGCCAAGTCCTGAAATGCAGGAGCTAACTACAGGGGCTGGCAGGTATGCAAATAGGAGGATGTACCAGTGCGCCACCAGATTACTTTTCCTGCATTTGCTATTCATATATTTGCAAGGTGACTCACTTCAGACAAAGCAGGTGATCAAGAGCTCTTTCCTTTTTCCCCTCTTGCCTTTCTCCTTCTCTCTTCCTTCACATCTGAATAGCAAGGAGCAGAGGAGAGCAGGCAAGATATGATGGATCCACAGCCTCAGCAGAAGTCATAAGCCTGGCAAATGCCGCAGCCCACAATTGCATGCCCACAGATTTGATATGCATTCCGTCAGCAAACCCTGTTTAATCCATTTTGCTGTCAGCCACCCTTAAAAGCATCTTGACAAATATAGGGACAGTTAAGAGTGCAGGAGTGAGACAAACAAGACACCAACATGCATTGCTTACAATCACACCTGAATCACTAACATTAGAAATGTCCGTCATTTCCCTTTCCTCTGACCAAATCTATTCAAATCGCTCTCTTGCTGTCGCTATCTAACAGAGATTCACACTCATACATAAAGGGCTGACTTTCCCAAAAGCATCTAAGTACCGACATCTCCACTGACTGATTGCACAGAGCTAAAATTGTGACTAAAATGCTTTTTCAACTTTGGGAACATTCTTGAAAATTTGACCTGCCTCCTGCTGTTTGCTTAATGAACATCTAGTAAAGCAGAGCTCAGCTACCTCTACATACAAATATTATATTGTGTTAGAAATTATATGCATCTTTCTAATGCTTGGTTTTCTACTAGTAGTTTGAGGGTTCTGCGCTATATCCTTTCTGTTTCTAGATCTGTGCTTTTCCTTGACAGTGATTTTGAAAGTTGTTCCTTAAATCTCTTGAAACCATTATCCCAACATTGAGGTCCTGGCCCCCAAGTGCTTCCACCATCAATGGGACCACTTCAGTCCTTCCACATCCTCTCTAGTTCCTGTCTCAGCTCCTGTTTTTCCTCCAGCTTCTCATATTACTTCTTCTTGATGTTGCTGCCACTTGGGACCACTACATGTAGCCTATTTCCTAAGCTGCATTTTCTTCGTGATCCATCATTGCGCTGACCGGTTGTGTGGCCACTACTCATTTATCTAACCGGACCTGGAAGTCCCACAGGATCCAAGCTATGCTATTCACAACCTGTTGTGTTGTCTTTCTCATGACACCTTTACAGATGCAGCTACATGTCACATTAGTCTGGTTATGTCTGCCAAGGAGGTTATGTTTTCGATTAGGTTTGTTTTTTGGTTTGTTTGTTTTTCTATCAGCAGGATTATGGAAAAACTACTGATTTTCATGAGACTTGGTGTAAATATGTAGCATTGGCCAAGGAAGAAGCCATTAGATTTCGGAGTGGATCCGAATTACAGGGAGGATACAAAAATTTGCCTTAAAACAGGGCAAACTTCGAGTTTGTCTTCTGACAAATTACATGGTCGCGCTAGAGGAAAATTCAAGAGAGCACCAAACTCTTTAGGATAGTGTCTTTGAAGCATGAATGCCCTTACTAAATTTCATGGCAATTCATCCAATAGTTGTTGAATTATTTCAGTCTGGACCAAAGTGCTGGACCACCCAACAGACCTACATACAGCACAAATATTCAGTGCTCAAATACCAAGTGCAATGGTCAGAAAGAGAGTCAGTTTCCATTAGTCAATGGGGGATCTGCAAAGGCATGAGCAGACATATGTCTCCAGGTATAGCTAGATATATAGGTGTATGTAGCCTATATTCAGCATATTGATCAGGATGACAGATCCTGCCAGGCTCTAATCAAGCCACTGTGGGCTTCGTCTTAGCGAGATCTCAGAAGTTCTTCCTTCCAGTTTTATTTGATTTAAGCCTTGTAAGCTCTCATTAAACACAAGGGAAAGTACTGCGGGAATAACATTTCCTTTATAAAATCATGAATTCAAAACATTCAACCATCATATTAGGATGGATACAGTACATAAACAGGATATCTCTGAGCACACACAGCGCTACAAGGTGCCACACTCTCTTCAAGGTCACACTTCATCTCTCCACCAAGGCTGTCATGCAATCACAGGAAATAAATGAAAAGCATGTAGCATCCTGAGGAGGGAAACCACAAAACACTAGGCTTCTGTGGTCGTTTGAAGGGGATTTTGAAAACCGTCCATGTTTTATAAATCATAATAATATTTAAATCGTTTAGTTTTTTTATTTTCTACTTTTGGCAAGAAAACTGCCAATCATGTATGGAAATGTTCATGCATGTTCAAGATGACAGCCCCAATATTTGTGAAATTCATTTTGAGGTGAATCTCTCCTTTAGGTTAAATCTCAGGAATCAAATCCAAGGCTCCAGGCAACATAGTGACCCATATTTCTTTCAGTGGCCAGATCCCTCACATGACTTGTTTCACTTCACCCAGTTCTGCGTAATGCTCTGTTTCGCCCCTGATCTTTAATGTCTCTGATCTTGCAATATGTTTTAATATCAAACATTCCAGTAATAAAATACACTGTGCGTGAAATTATAAAAAGCAGATTCATGTTGCCATTCTATGGCTGCAGCTTCTCAGAAAGACAAATTCTTTTTAGCCAGGCAAAATAAGGGATATTACTTAAGAGTGCTTTTGTATACAAGATACAGAATCCTCAACAGTTGGGAAGAAAAGATTAGACAAAACAGAATTTGTTGTCAGTATACCAATGTTTGGCAAATTTCCTTGATGAGTGAAGTAGAGGAAAAAAACATTTCTATATAATTTGTAAACATTGCAGAGTAGAACAATTAACTGGTGTTAATTGAGGCATCCAGACTGTGTGACACATTCATTTTTCTCTCAAAAACTAACAGCCTGAATGGATATTTGGAAAATCCAATTTGCTCTCTATCACTTCAGGATAATTAAAGTGCTCTCCACAAAAATGTGGACACTTTGTTATGTTGCCTTTTTCCTTGATTCCCCAAACCCAGTTCTAGTAAGGTCATAGTTGCCAATAAAACGATATGCAAAAAGCAGGTATGAAATATTAAAGCCAGGGCATAACTCCAGGAAGCACAGAAGAAGTTGTCGGCATTTAATTTCACTTCTTTGTTGAGGTTTCTTCCTGAGACAGTTGGTGGCGTCAGCAGATTCACGCTGCTGGCACGAAATTCATGGGACAAGTGTCCATGTCAGCACTTTCTCCCCCCTCAGCCAGTGTTTAAAAGGACATCACACTTGTCAGTCGCAGTAAGCCCGAAATTATAAGGACAAATAAAACGGTGCGTATGTGAGCGGGGCTTTTCAAAGAGGATGTCCTTTTGGCTGAACGATATGATAACCTGTATAGGTTCTCACATGGGCTGACATATTGTGTAGCTTCCCTGTGTGTGTGTGTGTGTGTGTTGTGTGTGTGTGTGTGTGTGTGTGTGTGTGTGTGTGTGTGTGTTGGTAGGGTGCCGGCATGTATTTGTGTAATCTCTGCATGCTTATTACACCTTAAAGTTAAACTGAATTCAAAGTCTCCACACTTTTTGTGTGAGGAAATATAAACTATAGTTATACTGCAGCTATTGTGCATATTTTTTAATTTGTTGTAAGAAGATAAAACTGTTTTTGGGCAAATTTGTGGAAAATGTGTATGTCCAATGTTTACGCTCACCCACACCAACCTCCTCCGTATGCGTCTGGCCGCGTTCTCATACAGCGGCCGTCAATGTAGTGAATACAGCAACAAACAAAACTTGGAATGCTTACGAATTACAGTGCTTAACTTTTTGTAGCTTTTTGAATGAATGGTTCATGAGAACAGGCTGATACAGTATGTCAGAGATCAACTTCTGTGCACTACAACACCAAGGATATGATAAGGAATCTATTTTAATTCCAGTTCAAGCTTAAAATAAGGCAATAACACCTTCCATGAACCTATGTCATGCAGCCATGAACACACTGATACTCAGTGCAACTTTGTACAGTAAGTGAGTGTGAGGTAAGTCAGGTTAGGCATTAGTAGCTGGTAGGTGTGGATTAAAGTTTGTGCTTATTAGACAGAGCTAGCAGAGCTATAATCCACATCATCATATCCATCCAGCATATATATACACACACACCCAGCCTACATACAGTACACAGAAACAAACACCCAGCTAAAAAGGTTTACATCCATTAATGTTGTATGAACAAATGGCAGGATCCTTTCAGGCTTTACACATAGAGCTGCTGATGTAATTGGGTGGAAATGACAGCAGGGTTGCAGCAGGTATATAGGTTGAGATTTTATCTGAGAAAACTGTGAGAATGTCTGTAATGTTGCAGCGACTGAATTTGGAAATTTATGGCTGTGGTCTTTTTCTGTGGCTTCTGAATAAGTGAGATGGAGCTGAAGCAGAGGTCTGCAAAAGTCTAATCCCCCGTTCTATCAAAATCCTCACAGGGCATTATTATGAAGTTATTGATCTGACGACTGGCCATGCTGAATGTCACAGCGAAAATAGAGGTAATTTTCTTGGTATCAGAAGCTATCACAATTGTACAGTGCCTTGCGAAAGTATTCGGCCCCCTTGAACGTTTCGACCTTTTGCCACATTTCAGGCCTCAAACATAAAGATATAAAACTGTAATTTTTTGTGAAGAATCAACAACAAGTGGGTCCCAATTATGAAGTGGAACGAAATTCATTGGCTATTTCAAACTTTTTAACAAATAAAAACTGAAAAGGGTGGACGTGCAAATTATTCAGCCCCTTTACTTTCAGTGCAGAAAACTCTCTCAGAAGTTCAGTGAGGATCTCTGAATGATCCAATGTTGACCTAAATGACTAATGATGATAAATAGAATCCAGCTGTGTGTAATCAAGTCTCCGTATAAATGCACCTGCTCTGTGATAGTCTCAGAGGTCTGTGTAAAGCGCAGAGAGCATAATGAAGAACAAGGAACACACCAGGCAGGTCCGAGATACTGTTGTGGGAGGTTTAAAGCCGGTTTGGATACAAAAAGATTTCCCAAGCTTTAAACATCCCAAGGAGCACTGTGCAAGCGATAATATTGAAATGGAAGGAGTATCAGACCACTACAAATCTCCGAAGACCGGCCGTCCCTCTAAACTTTTTCAGCTCATACAATGAGAAGACTGATCAGAGATGCAGCCAAGAGGCCCATGATCACTCTGGATGAACGCGGAGATCTACAGCTGAGGGGGGAGACTCTGTCCATAGGACAACAATCAGTCGTATACTGCACAAATCTGGCCTTTATGGAAGAGTGGCAAGAAGAAAGCCATTTCTTAAAGATATCCATAAAAGTGTCGTTTAAAGTTTGCCAAAAGCCACCTGGGAGACACACCAAACATGTGGAAGAAGGTGCTGTGGTCAGATGAAACCAAAATCGAACTTTTGGCAACAATGCAAAACGTTATGTTTGGCGTAAAAGCAACACAGCTCATCACCCTGAACACACCATCCCCACTGTCAAACATGGTGGTGGCAGCATCATGGTTTGGGCCTGCTTTTCTTCAGCAGGGACAGGGAAGATGGTTAAAATTGATGGGAAGATGGATGGAGCCAAATACAGGACCATTCTGGAAGAAAACCTGATGGAGTCTGCAAAAGACCTGAGACTGGGACGGAGATTTGTCTTCCAACAAGAAAATGATCCAAAACATAAAGCAAAATCTACAATGGAATGGTTCACAAATAAACATATCCAGGTGTTAGAATGGCCAAGTCAAAGTCCAGACCTGAATCCAATCGAGAATCTGTGGAAAGAACTGAAAACTGCTGTTCACAAACGCTCTCCATCCAACCTCACTGAGCTCGAGCCGTTTTGCAAGGAGGAATGGGCCAAAATGTCAGTCTCTCGATGTGCAAAACTGATAGAGACATACCCCAAGCGACTTACAGCTGTAATCGCAGCAAAAGGTGGCGCTACAAAGTATTAACTTAAGGGGGCTGAATAATTTTGCACGCCCAATATTTCAGTTTTTTATTTGTTTAAAAGGTTTGAAATATCCAATAAATTTCCACTTCATGATTGTGTCCCACTTGTTGTTGATTCTTCACAAAAAATTACAGTTTTATATCTTTATGTTTGAGGCCTGAAATGTGGCAAAAGGTTAAAAAGTTCAAGTCGCAAGGCACTGTATGTATTATAGTGTTGCAGAAAAGAAAAAAGAAATAATCAGGTGTATGGTATGATGAGATATAATAGCCAGGAAGTGATATGATATTGGACGTGACACTTACTGTGAGAGGAGGTCATAACAAGGGCAGACATGGGGTGTAATCCATGATTATTGTGATGTAATCTATGATTATTATAGGTAAACAATACTTTGAACGATCGTAAGAAAAGTCCAAACTTTACTTTAAAGCTTCACCTTTGCATTATAGAATATTAATCAAGAATAACACACACACGTTACACAAATTCTGAAATCTATTTTCCTGAGTCAAGTCATATAAGCATTAAATGAACCAGTCAAAGAACAACTTTATGGAATTTTTGGTAATTTATATCTCTTTCTATATATTCCTATCCCTTTATACTGATGTGTCACAGTGACACATATTTTGCAAACTTTTGCCAAACCTTTCAGGCTCATTCATTCCCATTTAATTTCATAAATAATAATTCATGAGACATCTGATCCAGCTGGTAAAGCCTAGCCATTAATCTGTCAGTTGTATCAAAACCTTTCCATTCTTACATATTTGTTTGTTTAAATAAATGCACATTTAAAAAAGAGGAGTACCCAGCAAGAGCTACAGTATATAATTAAAATACACTTAAAAAGCCCCCCTTTACAGTAATAAATTGAATTAAAATAAAAAACATGAATTTATCAGTTGCTAAATAATAATTTCTAGTTGTGCATGACAAAAAAAGGTTCTCTGTGTACACTAGTGAAGACCTGTTCAGAGATATTCCTAAAAGGAGTATGGTGCATTGTCACAGTAAATGTTTTCAATTCCTACAAACTGCTATGAAGATAAAGTGTGATTATATATGTTGTAGTGCTGCTATGTTATTGATTTTAAAGGCTTGTGTGGAAATGGCCTTTGTTCTATTTCTCCTGACAGACCCCTTTTATAAAATGTTTGGAATAAAACTTTAGAGTACCTTAAATTCCTGAAAGTCTATTATATATTCTACAGCCACCTTTTCCCATAGGCACTGTATAGAAAATGTTGAAAACAAGCTGATAAGCATTTGAAGCATACAGTAATTGGCTTTTTGTTGCGTGGAATGAGATTTGGAAGAGCATGATGTCAACAACAGTGCAGCAGGAGCGAAAACAACATCTTAATGATCCAGTTGGTTTGTGAACTAATTGGTGTACATCAACAATGACAGCTCTGTAAGGTTTTCGAACTGCAATGTAATCTGATTTAAATAAGCAAAAACTTTAGTAGTGTAGGTGGGTACACCTCAGTGGGAAGTGTATGTGTCTGCATTTGTTAACATTCATTCCCTGCTGTTGATGGACATGTTCTTCCTACGTGTGTGTCAGGCCACATTACATGATGATGTCATGATAATTTTCATAACCAAAATGTTTGTAACTGAGTGAGTTCCCCAGGTATTTGTCACCATTACTGACCATTTCGGACTGTTGCTGTTCCGTTTTACATTTTCCTCTATCCTGTGCATATAATCATGTGGGAGGGTACGACAGCTCAAAAAGCCAGCACTTTTGTAAAAAACTGCATCTGAAGGAGATCTACTTTATCTCAGAAACACTGGAGGCAGCTTGTCAGGCTTCTGGTGTTTTATATTCAGGGGTAATATCCGGATTCAGATGAACAGAGGAACCCAGGTGTATCTGGCCACTGTCTGTGTAGAATTCAATCAAAACCCAGCCAGATCTGATCCATCTCCTTTCTTCCCTCACTATTTCTCTTAATTTCACTTCAATTCACAGTGCTCTCTGGCATGAATTATAGATGAGCGGTATTGCCACAGCATCTACTAATAAACATTTGTCTTTTTTGACCATTTGTATTTGTGTATTCTATACATATATATATATACAGTATATATATATATTGATATATTTATATATTCAATTTATTTACAGCTGGCCTCCATCTTCACACAGATATTTAACAGATCACTGGAGCTGTGTGAAGTGCCCTCCTGCTTTAAATGCTCCGTCATCATCCCGATCCCCAAAAAATCCACCATCACAGGATTAAATGACTACGGGCCTGTCGCCCTGACGCTTGTGGTCATGAAATCCTTTGAGAGACTGGTGTTGAGCCACCTGACATCACAGGACCCATGCTGGGGACAAGAAGGTGAAAATCTCATCCAGCACCATCAGTACTGGCACCCCCCAGGGGTGTGTGGTCTCCCCACTGCTCTATTCCCTCTACACCAGAGACTGTACCTCAGGTGACCCATCTGTTAAACTCCTGAAAATGTCATTGTCGGCCTCACCTGGGACGGTGACGAGTCTGCATACAGACAGGAGGTTGAACAGTTGGCCCCTCTGGTGTGGTCAGAACAACCTGGAGCTGTGGAATCCTTCATGTTTCTGGGATCCACAATCTCTCAAGACCTGAAGTGGACGTTCAACATTGAACACAATCAATAAAAAGGCCCAGCAGAGGATGTTCTTCCAACTCCAGCTCTGGTAGTTCAACCTGCCTCAGGAGCTGCTAATCCAGTTTTACAGTGCAATCATCCAGTCTGTTCTCTTCATGTCTATCACTGTGTGGTTTGAATCAGCCACAGGAACAGACTGCAGAGAAAATCACTGGTGCCAACCTGCCCTCCATCCAGGACTTATACTCTTCCAGAGTCAGGAAACGGGCAGCAAGCATCACTACAGACCTATCTGTAATTCTGTCAACACATTGTATATACTGTCATATCCACCTACCTCAGATATATATATTATAAGCAACCTGTTACATAAATAACTTTTTTCTAGCCCCATTTGCAGTTTTGCATTGCCCTGTTTGTTTACATGTGTGTGTGTATGTATGTATGAACTTATGTGTATGCATAAGTATACACTTGATTTAGTACATATTTCCTCACTTCCACTGCCATGTAGATAGTTTTTTTTCTGTACTGGAAATAAGTTCTGCCAAAGAAATAGTCCCCATGAAAACCGTTGTTTCTGGGAGGACACTTTAAATGTTGTGTGACAAAGTAATCTGTAAGCTTAAAGATCCACTTACTAGTTTTAAAGAGCATTCATTCAAACACACCCACCAGGTGCATGCTTGGTCTAGCTAAAAGCTAATGTGCTCATGGTAGATCCTCCAGTACTGACTTCTGCATTTCCCTAGGAACTTTTACCTTCAGTGAGGTGCGTGAAGCCTTTTTGCTGTTTTTGACAACGATCCCTGTGTGCAGAAACTATGCAGCTATTTTAGCTTTTATGTTCGTGGGCTGTGTCTGTTGTATTTACATCCCTGTGTTGTCTGCCCTGGTTATGCTTTACACTGCTGTTAAAGGGACAGGTTATTAATTGTATGTGGACTAATAATGTGTGTTGCACTGTCCATAGCTCTTTTTATTTACTGTTGGTCATTTCTGTTTAAATGTCTGAGTTCTGTCCTTTAAATAACAAGGAGGGGTGGGGGGGCTCTGTGGTGCACATTTGCTTCTGTGTGTTTGTGATCCCACTTTGTTTGGCAGGGGATTGGATTTTTTCTCCATTTGGGCCACCAGTGATTAGATGAGTCTATGTCTGAGAGCTTAATCCTTGTTGGAAGGAGCACCAAGTTGCGTGTGTGCTCACACACACACACACACACACACACACACACACACACACACACACACACAATACATTCACACTTGTAATTTAAGATCAGATGTATCTTTTTTTCTTTTTTAAGTGGAGCTGCATCTGCAGGGAGGCTTGCTGCCCTTATGGCACAAGCCCAAGCTGCTTATTGATGGGCAGATTTAGCCATTCATTTCACTCAGACATTCCTTTGTCAGACCCCTCACCCTTGCTTTTCTCTCTCTCACAACATACACCCAAACACACACACCATGTGTCAGATGAAGCCAGCAGGGGATGGAGACTTTGTGCAACAGGCCAGAAGTTAAAGAATTGATCATGTCTTTTTAAAACACCGTAGCATAATCCTGTATTTAGTTTTCTCCTGTCTGCTCTTTTTTTCCCCTCCTTCAACCTCTGTATTTTAAAAGAAAAGTTTATGGACTAAATAGACAGTGAACTGTACATCAGTGCATTGTGGTTGTAAATTTGCCTCAGCCAGAAGGACAGAGTGGTTTTAGCATAATAATGCAGCTTCTCTACTGTACATTAATATTCATATTTACAGACTTTGCTGCTGCTCTGACAACTTGGCCCCTCTTGCACCTGCCAGACATGTGTCACAGCAACAGAGTGTATTTGCACATATGCACATTTGTGCATACATAATCTGCAACAGTTTCCTGTAACTTTACATTTAACACTCATGTACTGTAGGCAGTGGACAATGTTGCTTCCTTCTCCATTTATAGTAATGTTTATTTGGATTAAGAGGTTACAGTTAAAATTAGATAAATAAATGCATTTCACTGGTGCTATTACATCTTTTATCCACCCACCTTTATCCAGCCGATACTTTATCTCCATCTGTTTCCTGGAAATTTTTATTTGTATTGGATTTAATGGCTCCTGAAACACATTTAAAACACTTGAGAGAAAGACAGGGGCGACTTTTGAATTGGGAGCACAATTGTCAATAAGTAAAAATGTGGTAGGACCTTATTTTTTTAAGTTTATGGGTAGGACTCACATTTAAAGCCCTGGTTGTTGGCAATAAATAACTGTACAATACAAATAAATACATTGTCAATAAATAGCTGCAGCTATGATTATGAGACAATGAGCCCCTGCACACAGATATGTAATTGTTTTGCATCCATTTGTGGTCATGCTGCGTCTCTTTTTATCCTTTTTGCGTCTCTTAGTGGTTATTGTGCACATTTGGAGTCATTTTGCATCTTGTTGTGCACTTTATTTAATATCTATTGAAATCAATCAAAGTGTTTCAAACCTGTTGATATATGGTCTCCATTTGTGCATAATATGAGGGGCTTAGAGGCCTGCTGTTAATTTCAGCTCAAGGGTTCTGGTTTATTTTAGTTATATAAAAGGTATAACTGTATGTTAAATGAGTAGGTTTTTGTTTAGTTTTTTTGACCATGTGGATGTTGTTGTTCTGTGTCTTTTAAGTCAATATAGGCTGGGCATCATGCAGTGGAAGATGCTTAAATCAACCAATCAAATCAAATAAGACAAATACAGAAGCATGTTGATATGAGGGGGAAAATCATGGCCTATTAAAAGTGTCCTATTAAAGAAAGGAGAACGCATTTTAATGTCCTGGCTTTTACTTTATGAGGATTCTTTGTATGCAACTCTGTGATCATGCCACAGCAGCTGCCATTTCCTCTGTCCTTCAGTGCGACTCATGCATCCTCTGGCTCCAACACACATCATCATGTTACTCATCCCAAACCACACACACACATCATCTTACTCATTTCATCCTAAATACAAGGCCTGCTCAGACCATATTTCATCACACACAGTATCTATGAAATTCATTGAGCGGCCCATTCTCCTTGAGAATTTTCTCCAAGCATATAATGAAAAGGCCTGCAGATATAATAGACATGAGATGCAGCTTCTCTACCTCTACAGTCCCACCCTGCAGAAGTCTTATTTGTGCATTCAAATGTGATCTTTTTCTAAGTTATTTGAAAGGTCTGTCCCTTTACCAAACCCTTTATCCAAGTGATAAAACTGTGCATGTGTGTGTGCTAGAGACACATCTGGGGTCCATTTCAGAAAGCAGGTTTAGTGAAAACTCTGAGTTTGTTAACCCTGAGATGAGGGAAACTCTGGGTTTTCGGTTTCCGAAAGGGAGGTTAATCAAACCTGAGAGAGAGGGTTAACTCCAGCCCATTTCAGAAAGAGAGGTAACTTAACCTCAGAGTCACTTACTATGGTAACTAAGCCTGTGAACCTAACCTGGTCGGGAGCAGGTTTTCTTCCATAAACCTCGAGTTTCTCTCAGTCTCCTCCCTCTGACACAGCGCTCTTTCATTTCCTCATTCATTCATTCAGTCTATATCAGGCGCATTTTAGCGCAGTTTGTTATCTACATGAATAAAAAAACAGGGTTGGTTTATTAACTGTGTTAGGCACACCATACGTTTTTTTCTCAAAACATGGCATTTCCTTTTGTCGACGATCCCGTTGATGAAGAAGTTGTATTACTTCGCAGGGAGTTAAACATACGTCGGGAGATGATATTGAGGCCCCGACTATAGACGCATTTTCATTTCCAGATAATATCCTACCTATTTGAGTGGTATCGTTTTTCTTCCCAGTCTATCAGTTATGTAGCCTACATAACCTTATCAGTCCTCATATCACTAACGTCACCTATCGTGGACATGCTCTTACATCCCAGCAGATTCTTTGTTTCACATAACGTTTTCTTTACAACATTGATGATGCAGAGCATATTAGTAAAGCCACTGTAAAGCAAAGCGCCGTCAGAAGAGTGTGACTTGCTCTGAAATGTTTTTTTAACATTTTTGTAGTGTTCCCTGGACACAAACCAGTAAGAGCCATTAAAAAGGAGTTCCACAGTATTGCAGGTGAATGATGTAAACCCTTTGAAATAAAAGATTATGAATTATAATTCTGTTAATGATGGTGCTGCAGCCTCAGAATGGTATTAGTGACCTAAATGAAATAGATTATAGGTTCAATACCATTTCACCAGCAATATTATACTTATGATTAAATATATTAATACACTATATTGGAACTTACGCATTTACTCTAACAGCAATTTTCTCCCACTTTTGCAGTAGCCTCTGTGTTGTTTTTTTTCACCAAATATATGTTCAAACTTGCTGTATGTGCCCATGAGCATTTCCGCCGACCAGATCGTTTGTGGTTGTTACCATGGTGAATCGTAGTATCATGGCTCCATTCATGCTGCCTTTTCATAGTGGCGGTGCACGCGCTTCACTCTGAATTGATTGAACCAACTCAAATCAGCTGTTCTGGAACCAAAAACTCAAAGTTTCCCATCTCAGGGTAAATGATCATTTTTTCTCTCGGGCAGGACGTAACATATTTTACTTCACAACAATGGAAGCATGAGCGATGCATCAGCAAAATCTGATATCTTTCAGGGTAGAAAGCAAGAGGCTTGTTTTTGTCATTTAATTGAGAAACAAAACAAAGGTGATTGAGGTGGAATTAGAATTGAAAAAGGGGAGAAGCAACAATTGGAGATTATCGCTGGTGGTTGAGAGGAACAAAAATTGGGTTTGCAGATGAAGAAAGCCAGTGTTTATATTGCCATGTAGACTTTTGGTCCCCAAACAATCACATTTCGTTTGTGTTTTGATCTACACCGGTTCTCCATGGATGACGCTGAATTAACTATTCAGCAACCTGTTCTGGATGACACTTTTTATTGCGACAGAGATAGTGAAAAATAGTTGGTTCCTTGCATAGACGCCTGGCTTGTTCTCTCTGAGGTGAGCACCCCGCAATTAGTATGCAACAAAGACACCTCAATGTGGTCGCAATCTGAATAGAGAAAATGAAAGTTGTGGAAAATATGATGTTTTCAGAGCCTTGGGAGAAAGGAGCTAATATGCATGTCAGTCAAGCCTACTGGCAGCAGATAAAGCCGAGCAACCATTTAATGCCTGAGAGTGAATAAGATATTGGTGTGAACTAACTGACCGGACGCTGTTTTCAGAGTCAGTGACCTCCAAACCCAGATTTATGCAGAGCAGGGGAGTGAGGGAGAAGGGAACAGTGATTCTCATTTGTCTGAGACGTCATTCAAATCGGAAATGGAGTGACACTTCAATTAACTCCCGTCCTCAACAAAGTTTACCTTGGTCTTCAGAAAGGCGCAGTATTACATTTCTTCCTGCAGGATTAGCCAATCATATTTCCAATCTCAGACCTGTCACCATGGTGTCGCTGCGTGGCAGCTGGTAGTCATAATGACAATCTATTCTTCAGGCAGTGAAGAGCTGTTTTCCCTCAATTTTCACAACCAAAAAGGAACATTACTCCCTCATAGCTCCCTCTCATATTTTCTTCTTCTTGATAAATACAGTTTTCGTACCATCTTTTTTATATGTCCGTCTGTCTGTCTACCTTGACTAGTTGCACGTCTGTTCATCTGTCCATCAATCCCTCCATCTGTCGGTTATTATTTTCTGTCTGGCTATTGCTCAGTTTGGAAATATAGGCAGAGATGTTTTCCTGAAATGATACATTGTCCCTAGACTATAAATACAGAAGAATATTGGTCAAAAAAGGCAATTTACTCTTTCCCAGCATTCCACCTCTAGGCTGGGTCACACCAGAGGTTTGTGTCTACATCACAGATAATGTTGGCCCAGGCCAGCCAGCTGCAAAAATATTCCTAGCATAAGTCCACAAGCCTCCTCAACAGCCTGGAGAAGATTTTCTGCAGTCTAACACCTTCCACTCTCACAGAGAAGAAGACTCCATCATGGCATTAAAGAATTGGGATTAGGTTTGAAGACACATGCTTGGGGATTGTCAGGATTTCAGTGGAGCAGCAGTTATGGACCTGACATTGTTCCAGATGTTGTAGCAGGACAGCTCTAGCCAGCTTCACCTCCCCTCTGCTTCTTGGAATAAAGCACCAAGAGACAACTGAGGAATGCAAGCAGATGTTTAGCATTACTGTACATGGGCCTAGATTGGCTTGCTTGTCCCATGATGGATTTCATGATGGCTGACTAAGAGTGACGCTGCCTCCGCTGCAACCAAGGACGTCCACAATGATGCAGTGCATTCTCTGCTGCTTTAAAAAACATACATCAGAAAAAACATTACTGCTGTCAAAACATTATTGTAAAGTACAGCAGAACAGATCAGGATAACTAGGCCATCATGCAGCCTTCAACAGATGACTCTAGAATTGGCTTACATTTCTTAAAGGGGCACTACACCGATTTGACATGTTAAAGTAATAGTCATGGATGTCACTAGTCAGCCTGTGAAAACTGCTGTATAATGTCTTCTGTGCCATCGCTCAAGTACCTCAGCTTGGTCAGGGAAACTTTTAAAAGAAGCCATGCATTAAAAACTGGGGAGTGTTTACCAGGTTGGGAGGAGTTTTTTTTTTTTTTTTGCTATCTGAAATAGCCGTTATATTTCACTCGTAAATTAAATTTTAAAAGTCTCTCGTCTCCTCGTTTGTCCTCTTATATCTGACATTGTTGACACCCACCATGTCTGCAAAGAAACCTAAAACTTCTTTGTTTTATAGGTTGCAACCATACAATGACCTAAAACATATGTGCAATTCATTATTTATTCGGCAAATAATGTTTCCATCAGCGTTTATCGCATAAGCCGTTTACGAGATTGAACGTACCAACAACAATCAATCGAATTTTACTGTTTTCATAAGGCATTTTTCATTCGATATTACTTAATTCGCATAAAAATGTGTGGATGGAAAAATGGTTAGTAAGTGTATTCCCATTCACCTATTTTTATGCACGGTTTAAATTTGCACAAAAAAAAAAATATGAGTGGAAACGGCAGAAATTTGGAAAAAGTCCAAACGTCACAGAAATGTATTATGCTTAGCTTAGGTAGAACCCTTGTCATGACGATAAAAACAAAAAGGGACACTTAGTGAATTAAACATGGCGTGCATAAAGCACGTGACAGCAGACAAAAACATCGGTGTGGACGATGAAGAGACTACAGCGTTCTTCACAAAACAAACATAAATGCCATACTTCCATCATGTTTTCCACATCGTTTTGGTTTATTTGAGGCTTGGTGCTCTGTTAATTATGTCACCCTGTTGTTCTGCAATGATTTAATGACGCTGACTGGAGAATTAGCATCAGCAACTGCTGATCTCGATGCGACAAACTCCTAATATTTGCACAACAGTAGTGGATGGAAACACACATAAATTCACCTTTTTTTTCAGATTTTCTGAAAATTTGAAATACAATTTACACTCAATTTGGATGTAAACTAGACCACTCTTGTCATGTTCTTTTAAGCATAACAACCATTACTAACCTTAACCACATTGTTGTTATTGTAACCATGACAAAGGCCCCCAACCTTAATGTAGTAATTTTCTAACCCAAACCACAATATTTAGCTTTTTTTTTTAAAACCTAACCAAATCGGTTATGTGCCTAAACCTAACCAAACCTTAACCTTAGTGTTGCCACATTGTAGAACACATTCATTCTTCAACAGTGATATGGACCGGATTTGTAATGTATTTTGTTGTTTTATTTGGAGGACTTACTGAATTGAGTTGGTAGCAGGAAAGACAATCAAAATAAGTAAAGCATGAAGATATTCTACATTTTTGTCATTCAAAAGTTGTCGTTTAGGGTTAAAATGTTCACTTGCTCATTTCTTTGAAAATGCCTTCATCCTCTGCTACTCTCCACTGTATTACTTGTGGGTAAATGTCACCACAGAAAACAGATGTATGTTGACAATGGCTTTTTCTTTTCTACCACCATCGGCTATTTGTCCCTCATTTCTGCAAAAATTAGAACTGCTGTGTTATTGTCTCATTTGTACTCTCTCTGCTGGTGGCATCTTTTCATTGCTCTAAAACATATGACCCTTTTTTTACACCTTAAAATTGGTGATTGCATAATAAGTTTGAGGACTTAATGTTGCGTTGTAATGACTTGCGTTTTGTATATTGAATGACAAAACATGCGATCACGACTCAGCTAAAGTGTAAAGCTTTTGCTGTTTTGTTCATATAACCAGCGTTGGTATATTAGCAATTGTGTGAAAAATGTAGTATTTAAAGCTGTAAAGTCAGAGTCAGTTGAGCAGAGAATTACTTGTATTCCCTGATTTATTAACTGGCTGTCATAAACAAGACAATCTTGAAGTCTTACATTTATTTCCTCTTGTCGCATCTTCTCCCTCCTTTGTCTCCACTTTCCTCTCTTCTATTCAGCTGCATTATAATCCTACCTCTCAGCTAACAAGTAGCCCTAATTGAATTCATACAAGACATTATAAAAACATATAGCATATACTCATTAAAATCCTCAATATGCTGCAACAGGTTTTGTTCTACCTCAACACCTTCGACATCCAATATTCATCAGCGAACAATAAACAACCACCCTACGTTAGATCTGCGTCACTAGATTATCAAAAATCACCGTGAGTCACACACAAAACCACCTTTTTGAGACAAGGTGTCATCCTGTACGTGCAACACAGGCTCATTCCAGCTGATGCAAACATAAATATTATTCCTTCCCTAGCATCATGTGGTAGGACATGACGACTCTATCAATACACACCTCAGAATGTGCATCTATGGTCATGAATATAAATTCAACGCTCCATAAAGAAATAGGTCTCAACAACAGCATCTAATAAGAATATTCATACTGTATGACAAGTCATGCATGTGTAAATATAATTGAGCAATGTGGTGCAAAGGCAAAAGAGAGGAAGTGACAGACATGAGAAATACTGTAAGGCGACGGAGAAATGGAGTTGCAAGAACTGTGAGCTTGTTGGTTGAAAAGCAAAGAAAGAAAAACGTCATGCGACAGTTGTTTACTGTTGCAGCCTGACCCTGAGACTTACACATCACTGTTAATTTTTGCTCATTTTAGGTAAGACACGCCCTTTTTGAAGATTAACAACCAAGAAAAGTAACACTGTGTGACGACCTGTGACACAACAACAAAAGTCATTACTCATTACATTAATTTCCTTACAGTTCAGCTTCGTTGACTGTGTTTCTAAATAACTCCAAGCCTCCACATATACATGCGCCTTGACATATTCTGTATTTAACATGTAAAAATACCTAGAAAACAAAGCATTATGCCACCCAGTCTACCTTTTGGGATATTTCCTGATCATTAAAAGCTTAACATTAGCCCCATTTGTCACCTCAGCACTTCATATCTTTCGGGAAAAGTTTACCTTTAATTCAGCAACGGTTTGCATCCTCAAGGTTTTTTTTGTGATCTCACAGTTGTATGCTTTCTGTACGGAATGATAAAACATTTCCACGGGGCGAAACCAATATTTAAAATCCAATATTTCCACAGAGTGTGCTGCCACTCCGCTCTTCTTCACTGATAACAGTCTGTTAAATTTGCTGGCACAGTCTGTAAAAGTATTGGATTCAATACTCGGTCTCACCTCGGTCAAACATTTTATCTTTTCGAGCAAACAGAAGACATCTGGGGGTTTAAAAAAAATCCTTTGAAGATACGACTATTCCTGGATAACAGTTTGAAAAATTATAATTTTGACTTTACCCCATAAAGTCTGCATAGGGAATACTATATGACTGTATCACGGCGAATCATCCACTAGATCATTGCTAAATGTCTGATTACTAGTGGCTAACGTCAGGATGCCAGCTAAGAAGACACAACGTGGAAATATGACAGCTTTTGGGTTGGGCATTTCTCCTCTTTTTGTAGAAGCTAACAGCCTCCTTACACCTCCAGCCTGAACCAGTCTGTCCACTGTACGCACAGAGACCAAACAGATATCAACCCTCCACCAAACTCCTCTTTAGACGACAAAGAAGCCGACCCCCAAATTGTATAACAGAGTGTTCCCAGGTATAGTAACTGTCATGTAACTACTGAATTTCAAATTGTAATCCTTTACACTACTCCTTGCGTCTAATACTGATCACAGAACATGTATAGTGCCACTCGCATGCCTAGAGATGCCAACTCTGAGTAGAATAACGTGTTCTGAAAATAACATCTGGCAAGCCTGGCTGGAACATGTAGTGACACAAGCCTAGAAATAGAGCAAGTGGAAAAATGGCCTCAGGGTTAAGCAGGCAACAAATACTCTTGGCTGATGGCTAAATTAAAAGAATAAATAAATAAACCTCAAATCTTCTTTTGTTGTTTGTCTCCATTATAAGGTAATAATGTTATAGTGGTTTCGTAAAGTCTTCAAGCAGACAACAGCCAGGGCAGGTGATGAACTTTCCACATACTTTCTGTTTCCAAAACACTTAAAATATGTTTACAGGCTCAGACAAATTCACATTTGATTGATAGCATTTTCATACATCGACCACCTACCCCATCAGCAGCATTTCCTTTCCAACTAATCATAGTTACATTTCCTGGAAAGGTTACAAGGTCAACAGAGTTTAGTTTAAGAAGTTGTAATTGTCAGCCAAGTTCAGTTAATTTTAAAAGCAAACAATTATTGGTTTATAACAAACTAATGTAGATGACAGAAAACAGCTATTGTTCTCATGTAAAGCAACCATAACACAATGAATGAGTGACAATATAACATAGCAAGTATTAATTCATTAAATGCATTAATTATTCTTATTTTATTAATTGTGTGTATTATTAAAGTACAGCTTTATCCACTAAGACGGCCACAGACCGAAAACTCTGGAAGAAATCTAGAAAGTGGACCCTGAGAATACTTTTTATACTATTATGAAATCAACCCCCATTTTTGATACTATTTATGGACTGCACTTTTTCTGCAATAGCCATTCAATGTATTTACATTCAGTAATTAACTCACTATTTAGTAGGTTTCATTGTTTGTGGCGGAGTCCGCCATTCCAACATTGGATTCTAGTTGGCTTCACGCACACAACAGATTCACAGGAAACATATATGTAATAAAGTGTAATTTTATTACAGCCTCTCTGTTTACCGTTAACTTGCTTTATTATTAATAACATTTTCCTATGGGGTTGCTTTCATTGTGAAGCAGTCACAGGAAAACACTATGTACTTACGCGTTATATTTAACCGCACTCGCTGTTACCATCATAACAGGCGTCACTAATGTTTTGTTAAAGTTAAAGTATGAACTGTCAAGCTCAACAAATAAATGCTTAATATTGGGGTTAAAGTAAAGTGTTACCTTTTGTTCTTTTATGTTATTGGTGAAAGCTATACTATTTTGAGAGGAGGCTCAGACGAGTCACCTCTTTTCGCTGGGTATCAGTCTTTATCAAGTTTAAATGCATAAGTTTAACACCACTGACCTTCCCCTAGCTAATGACCCTTCTTATCACACGGGCTACACCCGAGCACTTTACAGCAAGGAGACAGTATAAACAACAGCCTCGGTTGACCAATCTTCAATCACACCTCCATAATGGCAGTTACCTTGGCACAGTGATATCCGTCATCATCATCCAGCATTAATTTATCAAAAGGGATGAGGCATTAGAAACTGCAGAGGGACAAGACATGGCAGAGCAGTGGCAGGGGCTCCCTCTGGTGTGATGAAAAAACACTGGGAGCTCCATGCTGTGATGGGCAAAATAGTATGTATGTCACAGATGTGACAAATTATGTTTTGGGAAATTGAAGTCTTTCAAAGAAGATTGCCAGAAAATTATAGTAATTTGAGACCTTGTGAAAGTTGACTTAAAATGTGCTGGCACTCTGAGAACTATTTTTGTTTGTTTGTTTGTCTTACTATCTATGTATCTGTCTGTATCTATGTTCTCTGTTTCTATGGCACACACTGGCACTCATCTGTCATCAGGGTCTTCTATAGCGCCCAATTAAATTATGCAAAATATATTTAAAAAATAAAACAATCACGGCTGTGGCTACCATTGAGAAACAACATTTAGAACTTTATGTTCGGAAATTAAATAGAAATAAAATAGAAGCACTTTGTTTAAACAGGTCCATTATATCCTAGGAGAGAACTACGTACCAATTAAAGGGAAAATAGAAACAAAGATTTTAGACTTCAGAGGTTAGTTAGTTCTGTTTATGTGGAGTTGTTGATTTTTAGTCAAATAAATCCTTCTTTAAATAAAACCTACACAAAATATACTTGAACAGCTTAGTCACTGAATGAAATCTGAAAAACCCAAATAAATAAAGTTCCCCTCTTGCAACTCTCCAGTGCACATACGCTGAGAATGAACTTTAGAGTGAAGTAGGAAATTTCAAAATGAAACCTTTGCATAAAAATGTAAATTCTGTGTGTGGTAAAAACCATGCTAGACACAATTTATTAGCGGGGGGATCCTTAAATATTTTTTACTTTTTTTTGGATGGTTAGAGAGGGTGTCAGAGACACTCTTCAGTAATTCTAAAATCCTGGCGACGGCCCTGTAGACAACTACACAAAAATCCATTTTCAGTATTCGTTGTAACCAGGTTGCAGGTGTAGAGGATGTATTTCTAGTAATCCATAAAACTGTACTGTGTAATGATCAAACTGAAAAGGACAAAATACATGATTACCAAGCATTGCAGAACATTAACAACCTGCAGACGCTCTTCACAGTCTGAAACAAGCTTTCTTTTACAGTAAGCAGCCTGTTAATGTAACCGTGGTAGGTTTACAGACAGTTCCATAGGGGGCTGGGAAGAGGAGGCACTGTATCCCACAGGAAGGGTTTTGGAGCAGATGGTTGCCTTGGTGTGCAGGCTCGGTGGCAATCCTTCCTGCCCTTTTTTTGCGTGTAACCCTGGCATCACGCAGCTTCTTCGTGGATGGCAGCTGACAGCCAATCACCCAGTCATCTGCGCAGACACCATGTTCAGCGTGTCCTTGGTGTAGGAGGAGGCGGATTAGAACCAGATTGTGGTGGAGGATTTGAGGATGTTTTCAATCACTGATTTGTAAAACTGAAGCAGGATTGGTGAGGGAAATGCTGGACGTCCAGATGATGTGAAGATCTTTTTGATTTAACTATTGAGATTTTGGTTATGGTGTAGCAACCCTATCGCTGGACAAAATGGCAATATTGGAGGATTCTGCAAAATCCCGGGTTACACTCGATGAGAAACATTTCTTTTACATTCAGTGCCAATTTTGCTTAGTCGCACTTGTTGTGGGGTAAAGTTATGGTTGGGTTACACAACTAAAACACTTGGTTAAGGTTAGGATAACAGTTAATTCAAGGCTTGGGACACACAGCCATCCAACACCCAGTCCTGTAAAAAATCCTCATTATCTTCCATTGATGTTTGTTTACATCCAATGCTTAAAGTTATTGTCCGTAAGATTTTCATCTAGATAATTGTCTAGAAAGTACCTATCAAAAAGGGAGCTAAAACAATGGTGATTGAGCATATGACCCACAGATGAAAGCGCTTGTATTTGCTGCTTTGTAAAGTAATACAATCTGTGTGTCTGTGGCGACTTTCCCGCCCTAAATTCAAATTCAGTGCACAGTTAGTGATGCTTTTCACGTCAGTCAGCAGCGGTTGGTCTCTCCCCATCTGCTCAGGTGGAGCTTGGCAGTGCCGTTAATGCTGCGTTCCATTGTACTCGGAAATTGAAAACTTCCGATGAGGAAAGATGCAAAGAAACAGTACGTTAATCGGCCAGGCGCTACATTTCATTACTACTGACTCACAATGGCGGACCAACAGACAAAAGAGAGAAAGAACCGTTCAACTTCGAGTCCAAATAAAAATAAACAAAAAATAAACTCACACTCCTACAAGAGGACGAAGAGTTGATGCTGGCTAAGATGACATGTCAACCTCTGCCATCGACTGCAGCCGGTATGTGTGCACCTCAGGTGGGACAAGGACACCTGACGCCCGATCTGTACTCCCTGTATTGAACCACCCTCTCTCTGAGCTTTTCGGGACGAAAATTCAGGACATGATAGCCAGCTGGGCTCTCATCACAGCCCGCAGCAGTAGTCAGAGTTAACATTAGTAGTAGTTTAGTAATTAAACTTAAACAAATAATTTAAGTCGAAACTGCCTGCGAGCTTCTCCTGTACTATACGGTAATTCCTCTACTATGCGACAGTCGAAAGTCGCTTGGTTATGACACAATCGTTAGCCTATTTTTACAAAAACGCCTGCTGCGGAGCCGTAACGTGAAGTACAAGGTAATGGAGCCTTTTATACATTGTTGTGTTTCTTTAGAAATAAACAATGGACAAATAACGTCTTTAAATGATTCAGATGTAAAGTTATTCGCTGTCAAAGTGACGTCAAAATGAATGGCAGTCAATGGAATGCTAACAGCGGGTGAGTGCTTGTTAGCATCAAAATGGCACCATAGGAGCTACGGGTCATTGACAGACGCTTACCCCCTTGGTGATACCATTAGCTGGGTTAGCCTTGCCGGCTCTATCATCTCCACGGCTGCGCATGTCCCCACACGGCCTGTATCTTCATGGATGCATTAGCTCTTAGCGAGCTCATAGACTTAATCAGTGTGGACTGGAGCATGTGAAGGCATCGTGCAGGTAAGAGCTGCCAATCTACCAACGACACAGTCAACACCTGCCTGCAATTACATCTTAATGCTGAAGCTACCACTAGAAACAACCTAACTCAAATCTTACGGACAACAACTTTAACATTCTCACTTTGGCTTATATTTGTAACTATTACGGTTAATGTAAGGGAAAGGTAGCCTCGTGAGACCGTCCTGATCTCGCGAGCTCCAGTTTTCTTGAGATAGAGAAAATTTGGGGCTGTTTGCCAAATGACCGACCAATCAGTGTTGGTTTTGAGGCGGGTTTAGGTGTGACGCAACGAGAAGCAACTGTTCAGTCTAAGCAACATGGCAGCTTCCATGGATGAGATGAGCGTAGCTATCGCGCAAGTTTTATCCAAATTAGAAAGTATTCCTTCGTTGAAAGAAGAGCAAAAAACAGCACTGGAGGCTTTTCTCGGAGGAAAAGATGTTTTTGCTCTTCTCCCGACTGGTTTCGGCAAGAGTTTGATCTGATTGGTTGATTTGGCCCATCTATCACCAACATAGGTGGTGACAGACGGATGGTTTATCCAATCAGCTAACCAGTATTTTCACCCCTTCCCAAAAGTTCTCCAACGGAAAGTTCCCAGATGGTTATGCCGAGCAAATGCGAAGCAATCCATCTGGCGGAGTCAGGTTAAGGGAAAGGTGGTTGTTACGGCAAATAAAAATATGCATTCTGGTTTCTTTCTTTATTGTTTTTAACTGCTCTTTAATGTTTTATGTAAAGCACTTTGAATTGCCCCGTTGCTGGAATGTGCTATACAAATAAAGCTGCCTTGCCTTTCTTGAAAGTCAGACACGCTAAAAGCCCGTTCATCTACACAACTTCCACATCCGGACTTTCTGCCTTGCTTCATATAGAAGGTCACACTACCTCTTGTGTTTGCACTGAACGTTAGCATTCACTCTTAAAACGATCAGGAGAATTCTTGTGTATTTGTCTGACTTTGACAAACCAAAATCTGTAGGAATTCAACTTATTTGGGATTCAGCCACTAATGATAAAGGGTTAATGACCAGACAGATATATTTAGAGGACAATAATCCAACAATCTCAACTATTTTGAGGTTGCTGGCAGTGCTTCCAAGAAGCAGCATTCCTCAGCTGGATCGCCACATGTTGATCTGTCTCGATCACAATGTACCGCTACTCGGTTCCCCATCCTCGCCAGACATTTCCTTTGTGTCGTGTACTTCCGCTTCCTGTTCTTATCATCCTTCTAAATTCAGTCCTTACTCCTTATTACTATCCATTTCATTCCTCTGCAAACTCCACTTTTTGAAGACACCACTTAAAGAAGAACACAAAAATGCTTGCCCCAGTTTACAATCAAGCTGACATGTGCAACAGTTATAATATATATAATAATAATAATAATACCACATGAAAAGCTCTCTCTACCTCTGTCTCGCTCTTTTTCTCCTCTCTCTTTCTGGTTGGTTTCTAATGTATTCAACCCCTTTGGTGGCCTCCAGCCAGCCTCACTCTTATGTTCTTTAACAATGGAGAGGGAGGAGGTCACTTGATGCCTCTGCTAAGCTCGACTCTGCTCTCTTTTGCTCTCCTCATATTCCCTAAAATGCTGTTTTCCCATCTCTCCTTTCTTCTGCTTTCCTTGCCTTTTTTCTGTCTGCTCCCCTCCCCTTTCGTTTTCTCTCTAGCCCTCTGGGTGAGGTTGTCCTAGCCAGGACTAAGCTCTCTCTCTCTCTGGAGAAAAGAAAGAGCTGATACGAGGCACATTACAGCGGACAGGTTTCTTCAGAGGACGATGTGACTCTTGAACATATAGAAAAACGTCAGGAATGTGATGCCCATAGAGGGCAGATGTTGCAGACAGACTGATCATATGTAGTATTTTACAAATAATACACAATGAGAAGAATCATAACTACACTACATGGTCAAAAGTATGTGGACATCCACATGTGATTGCTGAATACCGTAATTAATCCAATAAAAACCGGAGCCTTACCATCTGTTTCATAAGTATAAAAAAAGTTCCAGTGGACAGAGACCATTAATATTTTTTTAAAACATTTGCAAAAATAGCACCATATACAACAGCCAGATGGGATTAGAGGACAACAAAGCAATTTGGGTCAGAATGAATCAAATACCACCATGTGTCAGTTTGAACCCTGTAAATGTACTGGGTATTTATTTCAAATACAGGTATTACGGTATTGCTGGTACATTACAATAAAAGCATACGGTAGTTTTGTAAAACAGTTTACTGGTATGCAGAACACCAGTTTCTGATTAACATTAGATGGTAGCTAACCAGCATGAACATGAAAAAAAATCTATGCTTTTCTCAGAGCTACACATATGTTCATATACACGTGTGTGTAATAGGCCTATGTCACATCATGGCATCCAGTGTCACAACATAAAAGATCTGAGGTAACACTACTGCGGATACCAGCAGCACAGTCAACTACCGGTATCTAATTACATTCAGCTGCAAGCAAAATCCGAACAAAATAAAAGGATATTGCTTAAATATTAACATCGTCACAGCTTACCTTGATAAATGAAACAATTACCAATTACCCATAACAATATTGGGTGGTCAGTCCTCCTCCTCAAAATCACCATCCTCACCATCAAGAAATACAAGTTCATTGTTAAACAGCTCCTCTTCATCTTCCTCCTCCTAAGATGCTTCACGCCGGTTCTCCTGGCCCTGCTGTCAGACCTGAGTGAGCGCATTCTGTTACTCCCTGAAGCAGAGGATGAGGTCATCTTCGCTCCCGACAGTCCACAAACTTTGAAAGACTTTTTGACGATATCCACATCCAGTTTGTCCCAGGCGGCGACCACCCAGGGGGTATCCTGCTCTGCCTTTGAGAAAATGAAAGCTCAGATGGGCCGATCTGGAATCTTGCTCCTTATGAGGTCATAAGGAGCAAGGTTACCTCCCCTTTCTCCGCTTTGCCCGCCCAGAGAATTTGGCCCACCCATGAGAGAGAGACATCATGGCTTTCAAACGAGCAAATTGGCAGTTGGTCAAGGCCACACCCCCAACATCCTTGCCCCGTCTCTCTCCTCCTCAATAGCTACAGACACAGAAATTGCACATACTAAGGAAAGCTCATTGTGGGACTGGCTCTAGTGGCTGTAATTCTGCACCAAGGCTGAATTTCGGGAAAGAGACTTCAGATACAGTAATAGGGGACCACTAAGATCTATATAAAAGCATCCAAAGAGCACCATGTCATGGGGCCTTAAAGTTACCTCTGGCTGTGTACTCCTTATCTGCATCCCCAGCCATCCACTGATCGTAGGCACCGTGCAGGCTCGCCTTGAAGGTTCCACATCACATCAGGGGCTTGGCTATATTTAGTGCAGCCTCCTGGGAACATCACTATTGTGATATTGTAGCCACATTTCAGTTCAGCTTTGGTGGCAGCACTGATGTGGTAGCGGTATGAGTCCCACGCCAGTCTGCCGTGAGAGTGTCATTCATCCAGCCACTCACAGAGGTGGCGATTACTGCGCTAGAGATCTGCTGATGCATCGCCTTCACTTCACGAATAGCCCCTTTGAAAACGATATAAGGCTTCAGTTTGGTGCCGTCGGCCTTGCCAGCGAGGACAACAGTAAGATGGCTTTTCTTGTGTCCTGTGGTTTTCAGAGCAACACTCTTTGCTCCTCTTGTGTCAACAGTAGTGGGAGATACCATGTCAAACTAAACTGTAGCCTCGTCCATTGCAATGATGTCCTCTAAAATATTTTTAGAGCTGACAGCCTTGCAAAGGTAGTCAACATACAAAACAAGTTTCTCAGTTAGCAGATTGTCCAATATCAAGCAAGTTGTTTTTTCAATGCCAAACTCAGACCCCGTTTTGGGCGTAAGGGCATTGCAATGCTGAAATAACAAAGGGCCCCACTCAAATTGTTGCCACAAGTTTGGAAGCACTCTGTTGTCTAAAATAACATTGTAGGATTTCCCTTAACTGAACCAAAGGTCCTTGCCCAAATAATAATAAAAAAAAGTCCTTCAGGTAGTTTAATAAATTTAAATCTTTCATTCTACCTGGAAGTAAAGTTGTAAGGTAATCATGATCAGAATTTTGGCAGCTCAGTCTCCTTCTTACCACCTCTCTTTATACCATCCATGGGAGCCGCATCAGGAGACAGCAGCTACTGCTACTACAGCCTCATTCACTATATGTGGAGTCAGCAGAGGAACTTGCCATCAGGTCCTGATCGACCTCCCCTCAACCCCTCCGCCCCTCCATCCCTTCATCCCGGTCCTGGACCCTGCTGGCGGCCATGATGAATGATTCATCCTCCTAGCAAATAGAGCTGACTCATCGCTGCATTTCAGCTCCATATATTTCCAAAGTGGGCAGGAGCTAAATGGCTTTACCAATAGCCTTGCCTTGTTACCAGCTACAGCTACTGTACCATCTTGTTCTGCTGCTGAAATTAAAAAAGAAAGAAAAACAGTATTGAAATGTAGTGCTGCACTTTGAGTAGAAGCCATAAAGGCCTATTTATCGCACTGGGTTGCAGCTAATTACAGTGTAGTGTATCAATATATTTTTTGAATGCACTGTAGGTGTTTTGTATTTAATGAGCTGACTCATAAGGTCATTTCTCATTTCAAATGTATCATTTATTAAATGGTCATCTTGAAAGCTAGGGTCGCTAAATCAACAAAAATCTGACTGAGTCAATGTCTGTCTCTTTGAAGATATTGGATTTAAGGAGTTGGTGCACACAAATATTCTCAAACAGTGTGACATTCTGAGATGAAGGACATTTTAGTTCTGCTCTGCTGCAGTGAGCTAATGGTCAATAACAGATTCATTTTCATCATTCGTGTGAATGGGCTGTGTGTTTGTGTGTCCTTCACTTCCTTCTCCGGCAGAATTATGGACATTTGAAATTCTGTACCAGCTTCTAGATCGAGCGGGGGGGATTACTCATCTGCCTCAGATATTGTGCTCCTTGGTGGTGCTTGGCTTTGCGGCTGACTTAATGAGAGTGGAAGGCGGTGGAGGCTTTGTTGTTGTGAATTTCTCTATTCAGTCAAAAGAGGAGGAAAGGTGCTCCACTGAGGAGAAAGAAAAAAAATAAGGTAGTTACTCTCAGCTGCTTTTCTCAGTAAAAAAGGAATGACAACTAATACCTGAGGGCACTTCCTTATCTCCAGCCTGTCAACATAGACAGGCCATATCATTCAATGGGAGCTTTACTCAATGGGAAAAAGCCATCCACCAATGGGAATAAGCCCTTTCTTGAAAACAGTGGTGCTCTATCTCTTACTGTGACTCGGTAACCTTTATCATACAGTGTTTATGGAAGAATGGTTCCTCACTCGGCCAAATACTGAGACTCTTTCATTTCCTGATTTCAAAGCAAGGCTGTGATGTTCTCGGCTTAGAGGAAACAGGATGGGGTGAGGAGGCAGGAAGTGCATTGTGGGACAAAGATGAGATTATGGGGTGAGGAGAGAAGATCAGGTCGAGATTCAAAAGCTGTGCTGACCGCAGGTGGTGTTATTAATGTGAGTGCGCCTGTAAGAACGTTGCTCTCTCAGACATTTTTTCTTGATCCCGTGTTTAAGAATCACATTTTAACTGATGATGCAATTTTAAAGCTCTGCTCCTCTTTCCTGCTATTTTGTGCAAAAGTGGGGAAATGGAGGAACAGCATCACTGAATGAGATGATAGACGCTAGACAAAATACATATGAGAAAGATGCATGATGCCACAAGGCTCAAATGAACATACTATCCTGAGAAAATGAAATTGACTCTTGTAGATAAGGGTTATAAGGTAAAAATGCATGTAACAAGAAAATGGAAATTGTAATTTTCTCTAGGGAAACTAGATAAAGGTGTACATGGCTGTGCACAGAGAGAAAGGGACCTAAAAAGAACACTTTACATTTTGTGTAACCCCAGAACAAAACCACTAAAACCACATCCTGCAGGCCCACTGAGACTAAGCTAAAGAAATCAGTCCTTCACACGCATTGTGGGAACTATTATATATAGAAAACTCACTCAAAATAGTCATGTTAATTGGAGACCACCTTTAAAAAAAAATAAAACGGCGCTCAGTGTTGCTGAGCTCTGGCAATTTCCTGATGAAAGACAACCACCCAGAGAGCCCCCCACACACACACACACACACACACACACAAAAGTGTCTCCCAAGAAGAAATCGATGACCTTCTGTGGGAGGTGGCGATATGCCACAATCGACTGCACAGCCCACTAAATAAGCAGCCCCTGGCAGATGATCTTAAATGATGGTGGGAGGAGATAACACACGGTCACAGTGTTTCGCTGGTCACTTGAGAGTGCAAGGAATTCAAAGTTCAAAGATATTAGGTGAAAAGCTAAACAGTCATATGTGTCCTTCCTTTCTGGTGACCGACTGACAAAATTACATTGCCATTCATTTGAAAGACCAAAAATATCTAAATATGATATTTTATTTAAAAAATGATGTACAAATATAATGCAAAATGTCAAAAACGCAAAATACAGAGATTTTATGTTCTGTACAGCACACAGATATTGTCTAAAAACCTTCTTACCTTTCCTCTCTGATACTTTCACTCTCAGTTCTCCCCAGTAACACCAAGTATGGTCTACGTCTGATATTGACAGTGATGATGAAGTATTGAGGACCTGTAGTCTCCAGAGTTCTGAGTGGCTTATATCCACTTCCATCTCTCTCCGATATGATTGGTCGCTGAGTTAATTGTGGAGGTCACGGATGGATGGGGAATTTAACTTCTTCCTTGGAGACCACAAAAACTAGATCACTCAGAAGGAGACGGCATCATTAAAAGTAAACTATTGCTATAATGATTGTGATCTTTTCTTTGTTCTTTGTAGACGATCATACCGTGATCAAAATTTAAATGAATATCAACCTTACGTCATTGAGGGTGGAAAGAAGTGCTGCACACAACATGATGTTGGGTGGTATATACAGCTAAATTCCTGTCTGCTTTCTGTTTTCATGAGGAAAGTTTTATTTTATTTTTTTATTTTTTAGGTATTTATAAATCTTTTTCAGGTCTCTTGGAGCACTCTGGGCAAACACATACATATCCCAATTGGCTTGTGGATAAACAACAATAAGTTATTAGTTATCCCCACACCAAAGAAAAACTTCTTAAAACATAGTTATGTTTATATTAAAACATAGGGCTTCTGTGGAATGGTTACAAAACACTATTAGAGTGCTTACACTTTTAAGGGACAAATGAAGAATATAGTTTTAAAAAATTCAAATGATTAGCTGTTATAATTACAATTACAATTTTTTATTAGCTATAACGTTTTCTGTGTTTCTTGTTTTGTGTGTTCAAAGTTTTAAGTGGATTGGTTACAGACTGCCATGTACTTCCAAGCACCAATCAAAAATCAGGAGCACTTGAACCAAACTGATGACAGGTGTCACGATTATTTAGTGTAGCCCACTCACTCAATTCTAATTGGTTACAGGATTATCATGTGCCCTTTACATCTGATAGATCCGTTGCATGGGAGATATGCTGCGTTCATGATTCCTCGGAATAACAGGAACCGCCCCCGTGGTTACGTTGTTTTTCCGACTGGCAGCGTTCACATGGTCGGGATGCGTGTTCTTCTTCTGTTATATTGGCGTTTGGCATAACAACTTGTTGCCTGACTGCCACCAACGGTTGGCCGTAGCCTAGAGCATCAGGTGTTTGAAAACATGGAGGCCACAATAACAAAATATTTTCTGTTGTTTTGTTATACGAGCATCCAAACAGCACATCGCCAGGTGTTTGTTTGTGTTATCTGCAGGACAACGAACGGGAAAAGACACAGATAATGTGTTGTTTTTTTATACATAGGCCTATTTATGAATACTTTGAAACATGTTATCTCTGTGTATGTTTCTTGGCAGAGGCATTTGTCCACAATAAACAGTTTATTGTCATTGAAATATGTTCAGTGAACCAAAGTCGCCTCCATCAAATGTCAGTTGTCAACAACGCGTCACCAACTGGGGAACTCGGTTATCAAAATCCAGGCCGAGTTTCCCACCTCTGATTCCCACAGGACGTTACGTGAATGGTGACGTTTTCACTTGGAAAAACGTTTTTTCCGATGTCCATGAACGCACGGTAAGTCTATATCCTTGTAGTTCCACATCCAGGAATGCTGCGTTGCCGCCGGAAAATCTGCCAGATTTCACTAATTTAGGCCGGATATCCGTTGCCTTGGGCTTCCTTTGTGTTGGCATTTTAAACTCCGGTCAATTTATGAGGACTACGGTTAACCTTTTCTCAGATCTCTGCAGGGTAAATCCAGACAGCTAACTAGACTATCTGTCCAATCTGAGTTTTCTGTAGCATGACTAAAACAACTTTTAAAACGTACACGTTCCACCAAAACAAGTTTTGCAGCGACACCACAACTTTTCTCCGGTGCTTATCACCGCCCAAGACGATTGTGATTGGTTTAAAGAAATGCCAATAAACCAGAGCATGTATTCCTCCCATGCTATGTGGCGTAGCCAGACTCTCCTCCAGCATGCTTTGGAGGAGGGTCTTGCAAAGCGAGACTACATGGGAGTTGAATTGGTGAGGGCCCTAAAATGTCAAATTAGGATATGTCTACAGTAGCCAACAAATTCAGGCATATACTGTATCTGAATAGGGTGAGGTCTAGTTAGCTTATTATTTAGCTATACTGTTAGTGAGCCTAAAACTCTCATGCATTCACTCTCAGCCACTATAATTCTTATTTAACACATGAAACACATTACTATCACACCTGAATAAACATTAAACCACATTGATTGAATGTCATACAAGAAAATGTTTATTCCAGAATCAGGCAATTCAACCTTTTGAAATGTCATTATGACCCAAAAGAAATAAAACCAAAATACACCCAAGGTTTTTAATACTCAGTTTGTGGTACCACAACTTCGGCGCGTTTGTTGGAGCTCATTTGAAATCCTCAAGGAGAATATGGTTAGTACTCACTGTTCCTCTGTAACTCAGAAAGCTGTTAGTAGCAGTCCTTTCAAACCCTCTGTCCAGCGGCAGGCTTTGCGATGAAGAAACCTGTCCTGAGTCTCTGTTTGTGTGCAAAACACACTCTTCTGCCATGCAGCAGCAAGTCCTAAGCACCTCCACTGCAGCAGCATGGGTATCAGCATCCAATGTACACTATGCAGAAATTCACAATCACTAATGAGCTTACTAAAGCTTAACTATAAATGTCCATATCATTACCGTTTTCAATGTCCGTACTGTTAGAAAAATCGAACGACCTGTGCGTTGGATTTATGAGGAGGAAGAAGAGGCTCGAGTCCAACTGAAGATGAAGCAAAAGATTTAATAAAACAGAATGAGGACAATGACATGACAAAAAGCAAATGTTACACTGCAGCTGACAGTGGATTGAAACATGCATCTCTCTTCTGGAGTCACATCAATTAGTATTGAATCTTTCTCAGTATTCCAAATTTATCTCAAAGAAGTTGAGAGTGGTTCCTCAAATGACATCCTATTGGTCAGATGTTTCTCACAATAAGGTCCCACCTCTGAATTGTCAGGTTACTCCAGGTCAAGATGAAAGGTTTGTAACATAGGGAGCCGATAATCTGCCGATGGACAGTCTGGTGAGGTCAGTGACTCGAGTCTGTTTGGTGTGTCCCGTGCCGTCGTACGGCCGATTTGACATGTATAATCGGCAGGGCGGGCACTGCCGGCAGTCTGACTCAAATGACCCATCTGATTGGTAGAGTGCTAACCCAGAAATGGCGAGCGGAATGAAAGTGACTAGAGTGTCTCAAAATCTGACGAAAATCTTTTAAACTGACCTTTGTTGATCTGAAATGAGGACAGATTCAGCAACTACATGGCCTATTTCTCACTTAAAATGTTTTCAGAAACACGTTTCGGTGAACTATTTTAGTACAATATGAAGTCGTATTCTGAACAAGCCACCATGACAGTCTGTCTTTGAATTTCCGGAGAAACAAAACCCATGTGACGCGTTCATCTAATCAGCTGCCGGTTTTAAAATTGTATTTTAAGGTTGTACCAGAATAGGTTTACATGGTTTAATTTTCAAAAAACACCATATTTTTGTTGTACTGCACAGCTCTCTCTCACTGCTGTAGATCCTCTTTTCACCTGTTTTCTGTTTTAGCTACAGAGTGAGACCTCTTTTCTTCTTCTTCTTCTGTACTATCTTTGATTGCACTCGCACATGCTCAGTAGCTCAGATGTAGATCATGTCAGCTAGCTAGCTCCATAGAAGTAAAATACAGGCTGTTTCTCCAACTTCAGTCAGTTACAAGGCAGGATTAGCTGGGAGACTTCTAAATGAGGGCGCACGCGTTTAAGTAGTTCTTTTGTAGAATATGGTGAACTTGTGTGTGTTGTAGCAGTGCTTTGCTATTGAGAACGAGGTACCATGCTAGTGTTAGCATTAGCGTTAGCATGCTAATGCTAACGCTACGAGCTAACGGTTGCGGTTAGCCAGCTCATTTCGGATTGTGACGTCACAGTCCGAGCCGATTTTGAACAGCTCACTAGGAGACTGAAGGCAGGACACATTCAGAAACCGTATCTCACTCAAAACAGCATGGATGGATTTTTTTCAAAGTTTGTATGTGTGTGGAAGCACCAGAGACACAAAAGAACACCCCAAATACCAGAAAAGGTGTTTTTTTCATAATATGGGCACTTTAATTTTTGGGCGACAATACAGATTAGCAACCACCTGCTGTTATGGAGACGTACTCCGTCTCGTCGCTTTAGTGTGTTCCGAGGCACTTTTTTGACCAACTCGGGGAGACTGATCAGTCCAACCGCCTTTTCTGCCGAGGATCAGCCGTCTGGTCAGTGTGTCTGCAGCTTTACAGAGATAAACATTTCTATTGTCCTAACCTAGTCTCAACACAGCAGGGGCGGCTCCCAAAAGGCTGAGACAGAAGTTATCTGTCCTGTGAGGACAATGAGTCTCCTCCAGTATGCAAATTGACAGTCATGACCTAATCAACACAACACTTTGCAAGCTACAAGCTGCACGCTTGCAAGTGAATACCTCTGTGAATACCTCAAAACATACAGTATAAGTACAGTGGTATCGAATATTAAAATCTTTTTTAACTTTTTAAAACCCAACAATACTCACTCAGAAACTTGGTGGCAAAGTGGGTTTCGGCACGCACATGGTCTCTTCTCCCAGCTCATGAGGGTGATAGTTAACTAGCTAGCTTTTAGCTTTATTAGCATCTGTGCACACGTGGCTATGGCGTTAGCTCCACTTCAGTAGCATTACCGTTACCGATTGAAACAGCTCCAAACATAGTTTACTCTCCCGTTTCAGCAGGGTTACACACTGACATAAATCCCTCCGGTCTTAACTTAAGTGAACAGTAATTTAACAGATACACTGAACCTAAATCCAACTATTAGCGTTTCTCTCCCTGTTGCCCGCATAGACAGTATATAAGAATGGACCAACAGATCCCGTTGCTCTGGACGGAGACCAGTGAAGGCTATTAGAAGCACTTTTCCGGTGAGCGCTGAGCATTACTGCGCAGCCTCCAACTGAGGCCCTGTTTACACGTACATGGTTATTTTGAAAAACGGAGAAATTTCCCTTCGTTTGTGCCCTTTGTTTACACGCAAACAGAGAATTCGCCTCTGAAAACGAGTCTTTCTAAAACCTCCGGCCAGAGTGGAGATTTTGGAAAACCTCGTTTGCATGTTTGCATGTAAACTCAGACTTTTTTATACAGCCGAGAGAGAGAAAGAGGAAGTGATTTGTTGCTGTTGTTGCTTTTTTTGGGATTCTAATTGGCTAACGTGGGCTTGAGCTTCTCGTTACACTGCCACCTACAGGTTTGGCATGCTCTTGACACCATATATACACGGGTACATGTAAACAAACACTTTTCTGAAAACTGACAGCTGTGCACAATGTTATTTTTGAGGTTGAAATGTCCGTTTATGAAAATAACCAGCCACGTGTAAACGTAGCATGAGAGAGACGAAGTAAATGTGATGTGAGCAACGTGTCTGAAAGTTGTAAGTCTTCTGGTAGCTGTGCCAAGAGAAATCTCAATCATTCCCAATCTTGCAGAGACGGAGAGTGTAGGTATATGTAAGGAGATAACATGGACACAGGCTAATTATTGCTAACTAAAATGCTAGTTAACATTAGTAATTAAACCTAAACAGCTCATGTAAGTCGAAACTGCCTGCGAGCTTCTCCTGTACTATACGGTAATTCCTCTACTATGTGACACAATCGTTAGCCTATTTTTACAAAAACGTCTGCTACGGAGCCATAACGTGAGATACAAGGTAATGGAGCCTTTTATACATTGTTGTGTTTCTTTAGAAATAAACAATGGACAAATAGAGTCTTTAAACGCTTCAGATGTAAAGTTATTCGCTGTCAAAGTGACGTCAAAATGAATTGCAGTCAATGGAATGCTAACAGGAGGTGATCGTTTTGCAGCATCAAAATGCTGTCCCTGATGATCTTATACCATACGCTCCCTGTTGAGAAGGTACAATAGACAACATGTTACTATACTATCTACTAAAAAAAGAGATACAATTTACAAGTATCATGAACACTAACATATCATTTTAAATTAGTTAAAATCAATTCAAATCTGTAAATGCTACTGTAAAGGCACTCCACCTGACAAGATACTTTTAAAATACTATTGGTTAACTGTTCATTTCATGTCATTGGCTTTCTTCTATTTGATCATACCCAGACTGACTGGGTTTAATTCAGCGTTTGCCTGCATATCTGCCTCTATATTGATGCCAGGGAGAGCAGCAAGATGAAGAGTTCCTTCAGAAACACAAGCACAAAACTGTTCCTGAGCTAGTCAGGTTCATGATTGAAAACAAGTGGGCGAAACTGGGAAATAACAACTACAAATACCGATGCTTTAGAGAGCTGGGATCAGACTGGAGCCATGTACATCAATAGGAGCTGCTCTACCTTTACCTCATTGTATGCAGTGAAAAGGAAAGTGAAAACTTTTTGCACTGCTTTGAGACTATAAATGTAAGTCATTCTGAAGGTGAAATTTAAAGGTTACAGCACCTGACATTTGTCCAAGTGGTAATTTTTAATTCGAAGCACATCAGATATTTATTGAGGGCTGTAAGGCTTAATATGAAGTTCTGACCTCCGTTCTTTTATGGACATTGAAATGAATAGTTGTAGATCCATTTAGCACTTCACAACCACAAGACCATTTTGTGCATTATTTATGGTTGTCCAGTAGAAAAAAGAAAAGAAAAGCTTGGTCTTAAAATAGGAAAGACACTTGCGTCGGGCTTTGCGCTGCACTGCGCCAGGTGCAAGATAGGGCCCTAAGTGTTTGTCTTCTTTGACAGTGATGTTTGTGCGAACATTTCTCTTGTGGTTTACCCTAAAGCCACATTCAGACCAACTTTGGCCCTGTTTGTAAAAATGTAGCCATGTCATCATTGCCAGCGTCACAGCAGGGGTGACATCCAGCAAGGTGTTGCTTTTGCTAATCACTTACATTACATTACACTACACATTCCTGGTGGATTACAACGCCTTATTTTTACTGCCTACCTTGCGATCATTGTGATCAAAGACCTTTACATTCTTTTAATGCATGGCTATGTGTGTCAGTGAGAAAGCCCATGAAGGTAAGAAATAGTTTCAGTGCACTGTCCTTGGTCAAGCTCAACTTAATCTGGATTTGGGGTAGACACAAGGGATTGAAGGTAGTTCTACCACCTATTCCTACTGTAAGATTCAAATTTATAGTTCAACATCAGGTTTTACTCGTTGATGTCACCATCACAACACTAGATGGAGAGAAAGGTCTGCCTTGTTTTATTACTGATACTATTCTGTGTATAATTTTACATTGTTTTATTCACTGTGGTGGAGAGCTTGAGTCGCGGTTTGTAGTGGAATTGGCTTTGCTAGATGTGTTTTTCTGAAAAGCAAAAGGATAGCAAAGCATTTTTTTTAAACTCACCTCATGTTGTCTTTACTCTCAACAATCTGAAACTTCTTAGATAAAACACAAGCAGCCCATGTTGACCAATCAGAGTTTGTGAGGTCACCATGTGGTATACGCTACCTATGGAGCCTAAGCACGTAGCTGCTGTATTCACTGCAGAAGTAAAAATGAACAAACACTCCTCGGTTGCCTCATATGTATTGAAAGTTCTTGCCATGTCACCAGGCCTCATCCAGATCAAAAAATCCAACCACCACAGTTGTTTCTTTCACTCTTGTTACACCTCACTCTGGAACATCCTCCCACAAAGTCTAAGAGAAGCGAAATCAACACACATCTTTTAAAGACCTGTTTGGTTACTTTAGCTTTTACTTGATTTTTCTAACTTTTACTTAGTCCCCTGAGGAATAAAAAAGCCAGAAAGAATAATAAGTCCTTGTTTGTTGCATGGCTGCCCACAGTGGGTGCTCACACTGGCTATTTGTAGCACTGGGAGCTCAGCTGGTCATGCTTTTTTTTAGGAGACATTGTTGGTAGTGTGTGAACGATTAACTGGTGCAACACTAGCAGTACTTTGGCATGGCTGTACTAGATTCTTATGTGAAGTATTCATTTGTTCACCTGTCACAGTGAAAACAGGTTCTGCCAGATCTTCGCCCTGTGCTGGCAGTGAAATCACAGTGTGGAGATCTGTGGACCTAACAAATACAATGCACATAAGTATTATCTAAGTTAGATAAAAACAGCTGGTGGGTATACACAACTGTTAACATGTGTACTATACTGCAGCAGTGACACTGGATAGGTAGATGTTGTAGCGCCGTCCTTTGAATTGGTGTTCAACCTTGTTTTGCAGCTCTCTTGGTCTGACTTGTGCGTTCCTTTCCAGAGGCAGGTCGGTCTCAGTGCCAGGGTAAGCTGGAGTAACAGATGGTTGCTGGAGCAAGTCTGGCCTTTCCCCTGGTCTCTCTCCCTCTCTCTCTTTCACTTCCTCACTCTCTCTCCTCACAATAACCCCACTGCTGTTCTCATGGTAACACTATCTGTCAAGTCTGAAGGATTGGATTTTTACGGGACACATGAGCTCAGCACTGTACCAGCAGTGGACACTCTGCTCCCACTGTCTCTGTCCTTCCCTCCTGCACCTTCATCTTTCTTTCTGTCTCTATTGAATGTTTAATTTCTACCTCCCCCGCTGGCCCAGGATCCCTTTGTCTCCTTTATCTGTCTCCACCTCTCCTCGGCTCATCTGTCATCGCTGCTTGTTGAGTCAACGGTCGCTTCTCTTCCTCCTTCTGGTTTTTGTTTCATCATCCAGAAATCCCAACCATGACTGAGCTTTATCAGTTAGCGTGTATAAATCTAACTCCAATCTAATCTTTTGCATCTGCTGCGCTATTGTTCCACTATTCTTTGTTTCACTCTATCTTTAAACAGCTTGCCCCTACTGTATCATGTTCTCCAGACTGTGCTGATAGTCTTATCACAAGACTGATGGTTTCATCTTTAGAGACGATCTCTCACCTTAAAAGAATGCCACGCATTTTGGTGGCGTGAGGTTCTTGCGTTGTGGCTTGGTTGCCTGTTGGTGCTTTTTTTGGGAAGGCAATCAGCAACACATACAGGCACAGACCCATACAAACACACTTAGTAAGGATATTAGATTTAAACAGGCACAGCATCGTGTAGGAAAGACAGCGAGCTGCTCTTTGGACCAACTTAGATTTCTGAAACAGTGGCCATCTGTGGCACGCCGATTGAGGGGGTGACCACTCTGAATTCAAAACATCTACAAATCAAATGCAAGACCACACACACACACACACACACACACACACACACACACACACACACACACACACACACACACACACACACAGACAGACACATTCGGCTAACCCCTGCTCCATCAAAGAAGAAATTCAAATCAAAAGAGTTAAGAAATGGAAGCTGGCTTTCTGCGTGTCTTGCCATCTTTCCATCCAAAAGGTGAGCATGCCTTGCTCTCTCTACCTCCACTTTCCCTCTTTCTTCCTCTGACGGCATTGTAAATGGAATGAGTCTGGTTGCATTGCTGTATTACGGTGGGATAAAGTATCAGTGCTGGTAATCTTCCGTGGATTAATGGCTTCTTCTTTATCTGCTGCGGCTGCTCTGCTCAGATGTCTGGCCGGGCCAGGAGCCTCCTGCTGGAATACTAATGACAGACAGACAGACAGACAGCTCCTGCTCTCCCTGTCCCCAGCCCAGCCCACGGGAGGTGTGTGTGTGTGTGTGTGTGTGTGTGTGTGTGTGTGTGTGTGTGTGTGTGTGTGTGTGTGTGTGTGTGTGTGTGTGTGTGTGTTTGAGTGAAAGAAAGGGAGCACATATGTGTGAAGTGCATGTGCAGTGTAGATAGAGAGGGCGCACAGCAGAGACAGAGGTGGCTGCACGTGTTAAGTGCGTGTGCGTGCGTGCGCGCGTGCGCGTGTGTGAGTGTGTGTGTTGCCCCCAAGACCCTGTCGCCTCCTTTGTGAGGTAGTTGCTGTCCTCCTTGTCCTGGCTGACACCTGCTTTGCATACAGGAGGGGCCAAGCGGAGAGGAGGGGAGGGGCAATGATGGTGAAATGAGGGTCCCCCAGGATGTGAGAGAGAGAGGGACACAGAGGGGACCAAGGAAGGGAGGGAGGGAGGGAGGAGGAGATACAGCAGATTAGTAGAAGAAAATAAAGAAGGCTGATGGAGCGAGAGAAGGAACCTGAGAGAAAATTGAGAGAGTAACAATGGAAAATATGAACAGATCCCAGCGCTCATGTGAGCCACTGACAGAAACCTATTCTGTAGTAAATAACCTGCTGTAGGGTGAGTCATTGTGGCGTGGTAGCTCTACTTCCATTCCCTTAGCAAGGTCACATTTATCCCAAACAGACCCAGGGCTAAGAATATAGGTCCTTTTATGAAAAGGAAAAGAACCAACACTGAACGCCATCTGCTTCCTCAGTCGAAGAAGAAAAGAAGAGGAGGAGGAAAGGAAGAGGAGGGGGAGTGACAGAAGCACACCATGTACCAACTACTGGCCATGCTTGCAAACAGAAATACAGAGGAGAACAAAAGAAGACTGTACGCCCTGAGCTTACCTCATTTCCAAGGTGGAACAGGAACCAATATGAGAGCAGAAGCACCAGCAGAGCATCCAACCAGAGTTAAGTGAAATGCCAACATCTGAGGAAACTTCACATCAAACTGTTCTCAAGAAATGTGGCCATATTACCATAACTTCATGAAGCCAAGAAAATAGACTCTTACAATTGTTTTCTCTGAGCAGATTGTAGTTGGAAATTGGAACAGCAACATATGTGTGGTCATTTTCATTAGTGTGCAGTTATTGCTCAGTCCTGTCATACACAAATGTACACGTTTTTCAGCCACACCTGTTCAGTCTAAAGCAATCCAAGACAATGGCCCTGCCTTAATCAAATCTTTGTGAAGCTTATAATTGTCAGGTTCGGTTGTCACTGACTCAGAGAGGTGTTTATTTATCAGTGGCAGTACACTGAACAAAACTACCAAGAGCTGTTTTATACTTCTTTATCATGTTAATATAAAGTGATATGCAAAAGTTGGCTCATTTAAGTGCAAAGTAAGTAAAACATCAACATAAGACCCTTTCATTCTCCAGTGTTTCTTTTTCTCACTCTCTAACACACAAACACACACACACACACACACACACACACACACACACACACACACACATACACATACAAACGGAGCAGTCTCTACAGAGAGCTCTAACTGAACGCATAACCAAACGGCCATTGCCTGTCGTGTTGACATTCTCCTCACAGCTGTTTTTTGCAAGTCAGATCTTGAATGGTGACACGACAGGCAATGGCCGTTTGGTTATGCATTCAGTTAGAGCTCTCTGAAGAGACTGCTCTGTTTGTATGTGTGTGTGTGTGTGTGTGTGTGTGTGTGTGTGTGTGTGTGTGTGTGTGTGTGTGTGTGTGTGTTTGTGTAAGAGAGAAAGAGATGTCATGCACATAACACCACAACCTTGTCATGATGCCCTGATGCGACTCCCCATCCCCCCCACATTTTTCTCACTTTCCTCCATTTCGTATTTCCTCCTCTCTTTCTTTCTTGCCCTCTATCTGCCTTTCTTCCTTCTGCCTAACTTCCCTTTCCTGTGTGGTCCCAAGCAGCTCTCGCCTTACTTTCGTCTTACTTGAAGAGATAATGAGTTTGATTGCATCACCCCCAGAGTCATTTGACAAAACTTTGGATTACAAAACACGCTTTGATCATTACAAAAAAAAAAAATCCCAAAAGGAAGAAGTTGTCAGTGAAAATAGTTATTGCTGTTACTGTATGAAACTTTTTATTCCATGTCTTTCCACACTCTTTTAAAGTGAAATAGTATCCATGTCAGACATCAGCTCAGAGGGTGCACACAGCCCCAACAGAGATCATGTTAGTGTGTGGTGAGAGGCCAAACAACGTCCAGAGACATCACGTTTAGACACCACTGAGTTGGAGCAGGTGCACAGCCACAAGCCAGTAGATTGCAGCTGGTTTAACACGTTCATACTTATTTTAACGGAGTGATGGGAGGTCTGCAAAACGTCAATGAGATCACTGAGACTGACTGGAATCAAGCAAAACAAATCACTAAAATAAAAAATAAAAAACTATAAATCTGGACAAACATTGGCTGACCATGAACAAAGATGCAATGCCATGTGTGTTGGTCATGTTTGTTTCTTTGGAGAAAGAGAGGAAAACAAAGGGCCTTAGGCTCACTGGTGGTTGGAGGGATTTGGTGAGAGAGCGCATGTTGGCGCATGTGTGTTTGTAGGTGTGCATGAGTGTGCCCCAGAGCTCTTTGTGCCTTTTTGATAGACTCAGCCTTTGTTGCCACTCTACGTGTCACATGCACATGCAGCGACACAGAGAAACTAAAGCACACACTCGTATCTACATGCATGTTGACTGGTTTTGCTATACTGAAGAGGATTGTAGGAAGAGCACACAGAAGAGTCCCTGAAACCCTATACAGCTTTTTTTTATAAATTATTATTCTCATTTGACCTTTAAAACATCTAGGAGGTAATTTTAGATGTTTTAAAAGTGATTTTGGATTATGGTCCATCCAAAATGCCCTTACAACCTAAAATGTCCTCACAAGAATAGTAAGCTGTCTATAGTCAATCCTCACAAGCATAGCTAAACCAGACCACACACACTCAAACACGTGCAGGCAGCTACCATTGGCTCTGCAAAGAGGGTCCCCTCCTGTCCCCATCCCTTCTTGCCTGCAGCTGCTGGCCAGCCTGTCAGTTCCCAGGCATCAAGCCATCGGAGATGATGCCTCCTCACGCCACCAAGTGGTTATCACCTGTCCTGCACCACTCAGCAACAGGGGCTCTATCCTCCAGGCAGCAGTGGAAGTTAAGATGCTGCCAAAAGTGTTTATAGCTTAATTGATGGATTTTTTACTTCAATGTGTGTGTTTGAGCTAAGAATAAAGATTCAAACTATGTGATAAAGCCACATAATGGAAATAAATATAAACTGTAATATAAGTCAAGTTGGTTGCACCATGGAAGCTTTATTACCCTGTGTGACATTTTTTGTAAGTCCATTTTAAAAGTCATGAATGTTACCTACCAAAAAGTGGTACTAATTATTAATATTTTGCCCCAAAATTCTGGGGGTAAATATATTCTAATAGGAGAACACGAGTCAGTGAATGAACAATTTAAAGGATAAGTCTGGCATGAATCAACAAATTCCATGAAAAGACAAACCAACCGTGCAGTAGTCTGTCTCGCAATACTTTCTGACTTTCCCCAAGCTCATTCTAAAGATGTAAATCTTTAAAAACAGGTCACATATATATAGTTCAAGGAAAAATAAAAAAGGATAAGTGATTTCGTGAAATGGCTGGGCACCGTAGTATTTCTTTGCAAAGATTACTCAAACACAAGTAAATAGTGTATTTATTGGGGGACTATTTCAAATGTAGATGCACTAGGGAGCATTTATGGCAGCAGTACAGTTTATATGGGGTTGCATGAAAGTTAACTACAGCACGCATGTGTTTATTATGATGAAAGATCTTGTTAGTGGCATACACGCATTGTTAGTTTTGCTCTTTTCATGGGATTTGGAAATATAAAAAAAATAAAGAATATATCTAGATTTAACCTTTGGGTCAAATGATGAGAGACAAAATAAAAAGCAACAACAAAACAGGTCACAGACACAAGCTGTCAGTGTCAGATGCACGCACCCTGGTGGCCTCCCAGTATTTAGTCTAGTCTTGTGAGTGTGTGTGTGTGTGTGTGTGTGTGTGTGTGTGTGTGTGTGTGTGTGTGTGTGTGTGTGTGTGTGTGTGGGCGTGCATGCGTGTGTGTGTGTATCTGGTTTGGGTTTGTTTGTAGGTATTATGCCATGGTCTTGGTATGTCCCCGACCTCTGCTTAGACTGTGGGTTCAAAGTCATGTGTGGGCCTACTGTATCCTTGCGTGTGTGTGTGTGTGTTTGTAGGAAGAAAGTCTGATATGTCTGAGCCACAGTATGTCACATCCTTGCTATATCATGAGCTCTACTCAGACACCACTGTGGATTCAAAGTCAAGTGTATAGAAATGTGTGCATGCATTGTGTGTATACTTGTTGTATATACATGTAAGTCTGTTTATTTAAGGATTTGTTTTCTGCACCTGAGAACTGGTCAACTGACAAGCAGGAGTCTGGGAATAAAAAAAAGAGGCTGAGGAAATGTGCTGGAAAGCAGGTGAAGCACAGGCAAAAGGCGCAGGGGCTCAACAATGGGGGGCGGGGGGGGGGGAGGCTGCTCAGTTCAGTGAGTAATTGTGGTGGGGGTCACACAGGTCTGGACCTCATTAAGACAATTGTCTGGTAACTTTCAGGCTCTGAGCTGTCGTCATGTCACCTGCCTTTTAGTCATGGGAGTAAGGAGGCTTATTAACGTGTCTTTCATTTTCCAGGTCACACAGTTCACCATTAGAGTCAGGAAGATCAACACACACGCTAACACAAAGCAGTTTTGCAGCAAACACTTTGAGATACAAGCCTATACCTGACATGCACACATCTGACATCTGTGGACTGTGGCGTATGAAAAGCAGGTACATCATCTCAGCCAGTATTTCTTTTGATCGTCTTTGAACGTCTTCTCTTTTCTCTTGAATGCCCAGCCCCCCCTCCTCTGTTCTTAATTTGTATTCACAGGGGGGGTTCTCCGCCGTCTGAGGTTACATAGATGAGAATTGGGGGGGATTTGGGGGATCTCTCTCCAGCAGTTTTTAAGTGGCTGAGGTATCAATCAGGTGCTGATGTTACACTGATGCAATGTTTTAGCCTTTAGAGGAGGTTACTTCTGGACGCTGTGCTGCTTTATATCAATTTACCAGCAGCTAATCTAGATATCAGTTAACACTTGACAATTGATACTGTTAACAGATGTGCAAAGACAGCTACCTGATGTTTGGTTCTGTATTAATTAGGAGCTTTCTATCAGGGACATTTTAAAATTTGACTAATGATTTGTTTGGCGTTTTAAAGTGAGGTAATATTGAGTTGGGTCCGTAGTCCCTGAATTGTACAAATCTGAGGCAAGAAATCACAAAAACACATTTTTATAGTGCATTTAAACCAGTTTACTCTCATGCTTGCAAGTGTAATTCAAAGCATTTACGAGAAGAAACTGCATATAATAAAAAGTTGTCATCCATTTTAAAATACATTCAAGAGTGCAATTATTTAGTATGAAGACAGGAATATAGAATATATAGAATATAATCTCTCTTTAAAAAATTGTTTCTAATCATTTCATAGTATGAAAAACAGCATTTACATAAAGCAGAAAACATTCAAAGATCAGCAGGTGCACAACTGTTCCCAAAACCCAGAGATTAAATTATTAATTATTATAAATATATATTAAAAATCAAGCTACACATTTTACTGCAAGTGTGCAATCTGCTCGAGGATAGTATGAATTTCACATCCAGCATAAATATTACAGGACTTTAAGGACGGGGTGATTATCCAACAATAAAAATTTTGTTCTCAGGAATTATTAAAAAACATGTTTTAGATGGAACAAAAATATGTCTTGATAAAAAGAAAAACAGCACATAAATAAGTCCTGAAGTGACCAATCTGAATCAGAAATGACTCCACAACCCTGCTTAGAGGTGAAAAGGCGCTATGGGGCAGAGGCTGACTATTTGCTCTTCTTGCAGTTTGTTGTCTCTGCGTTCTCTGACTCCTCTTTGGCTTTGAGCAATCCACTTTGTCCGTTGACAGGAGAAACCAGGGTGTTCGTCCCCGCTACTCTATTTCCACCAGTTGTGGCAGTTG